>NW_026967605.1:0-102500 GCF_028390025.1 Pseudophryne corroboree | reverse complement strand
AATGGTGCCCATACACTTGTGAGATATGGCATACAGTCCTTCGATTTCGACTTCATCTGTGAGAGAAAGCGAAGGATTGTATGCACGTTTAAGGTACCATGCGATGCGTGTGCACGCTTGTTAATCTAGCGTCTCATGATAGTAAGTGCTGCACTTAATATTTATCTTTTTAAAAACACATGCAATATATTGTACTACAGTGTGTGATGGGCACCCGCCCATCACTTGATAACCATGCAATCTATTGCATGGTAATCACTTTTGCAGTTCAGGTGCAAATTTGTATTACCAGAACTACTGGTGCAATGTTTCGGGGGATTGTACGATTTTATGGGCACCATTAGTCCTGGGCTGTGCAGATATTGCACAAACTGATTTTTGTGCATCTCTGCAACACGTGATTGCACACCTGCACAGCAAAAAAAAAATATTTTTTTCCCCCCTCCCTCTAGGCAACGACTATCTGATCACAGGTCGGCAAAAAACCCAGCCCAGCCATCAGATCTGAATTATGACCAATGTTTGTGCATTTGTTTGTTTACACACGTTCATTGCATCATGCCATATGATATGCTGATGTCAGATAGGACAATGCAGTAAGGTAAGGTTCCCCTGACCTAATATATCGTATCACCGTACAGCAGGTTGTGTACTGTGAATACATCTGTTGGTCGCAGGTACTATGCTTGCACAACATATAATGTTCATCAAATCGTGAAACTGAAACAGTTCTCCATACGCCATCAACTTTTTCATTACACCAGCCAAACTTCTTTGTAACTGATGTCACATATCGTCGCACGTGGGCTACCAACGCTTACTTCTACCTATTTCATAGAAATAAATATTTGTTACCAAAATTTCTGTGGGTGTAATTTATTACTTGCAAACTAAAGATTTTTGTATTATAAAAATGGAAAATAATGCATTCTGGTCTACCACAATTTTCTCATACGTCCTAGAGGATGCTTGGGTCACCATAGAACCATGGGGTATAGACTGGATCCGCATGAGACATGGGCACCTTTAAGACTTTGAAATGGTGTGAACTGGCTCCTCCCTCTATGCCCCTCCTCCAGACTCCAGTTTTACAATTGTGCCCAGGGAGACTGGACGCACTACAGTGAGCTCTACTGAATTTCTATGAAAAATACTTTGTTAGGTTTTTTAATGTTCAGGGAGGCTGATGGCAACAGTCTCCCTGCTTCGTGGGACTTATGTGAGAGAAGTATGACCCACTTTCAGTGAGTTCAATGGCTCTGCTTCTGGCTACAGGACACCGTTAGCTCCTGAGGTCCTGATCGCTAGGTACGCCTAGATGCTCACTCCGCAGCCGGACGTCGTCCCCTTACAGAGCCAGAAGTCAGAAGACAGGTGAGTAACCGAAGAAAAGAAGACTTATTCTTCAGTGATGGCATTTTCTGAGGTACTGCGCAGCGGGCAGACGCTACGCGCCATGCTCCCACACACAGCACTACAGGGTTAGGGGGCCCATGCCAGCTAAAAATCATCCTCATTATTATGGATCCACTCCAGGGACGTGCGGTGAGTTAAATGACTCAGGAGGCACTGGCTAGCACCAGAGCCAGATATACACACAATATGAGCCAAAGCGTACATCTGGGCATTATACACAGGTGCAGCAGTATAAACTCCTGGAAAGTTTTTGACTTTTGATCATAGATGTGCTGAAAAGATTGGCAGGTGAGGCCACTCAGCGTTCAATAATGTATTGATCGATCCTGGAAGCGGGGTTAAGTCTCCCTGTATCCCACTCTCCTGAACTATAATAGGTGATATAGCACTATTGGGTTCATTCTGAGTTGATTGTAGCTGTGCTAAATTTAGCACAGCTACGATCATGTTCCCAGACATCCGGGGGGATGCCCAGCACAGCGCTAGCTCGCACCACCACCGCCCCCCCCCCCCCCCACAAGTACAAAAGCATCGCACAGCGGCAATGCTTTTGGACTTGTTGAGTAACTCCCTGCCAGCGCAGCTCCTGTGGCTGAATGGGAGTTGCTTGTCGCAGCGGTTACATGTGACGTCACGCATCTGCTGCGTCCTGCCACCCGCATGGTAAGGGGCACCCAAAACGGCGGAAAAACGTATCCGTGCCGCACCCTTCCGCACAGCGACTGCCTCTGCCTGTCAATCAGGCTGAGGCGATCGCTGGGAAACCACATCCTTCGACCGTCCGCATGCGCGGTTCCAACCAGAATGCTGCGCTGCAAACGCCTTCAGCGATCGGGTCTGAATGACCACCTAAGTCTCTATCTACCATTGAGTACAAATAGTTGTATAAGTGGCTGATGCATATGAGTCTGCAAACTTTTTCTGCTGTTTCTTTTGCTGTGCAAATGAATACGTTAAAAGTCCTATATAAGGTAATGTAGTAATACGTTTCTCCTACATACTTGAAATGTACCTATAGTTGATTATGTGCTCATATTGCTTAATATATTGTTTAACCGTTGACTGATTGCTATTGTGATTGCTGACTTTACTATTTTTGTCATTTTCAGCGTATTACAATCCTCGATGCTGGTGCAAAGCAGGGAGGGATCGGATTGTATGTCACTTTAACAGTGTTTTATTCAAAAAATGTGTATTAACACTGTACAGATGTGTGAACACATGTTTCAGGTGTGGACTCATCGGAGGATGAGGACTCATCACTCTGGGTTTGCATACAGAGATGAGGATCAAGGTCTTAGCTCTGTGGACGGGTGGCATTCATGTGACCGCCGGTCAGCTGACCGACAGTCACATGAACACCTCCACCAGCCCAACGGCTCACTATCCCGATGGTCGGCATTCCGACCAACAGGGACGATTTCCACTCGTGGGTGTCCATGACACCCATAGAGTGGGCGAGCCCGCAGCGTGGTGAGCGCAGCGAGCCCGCAAGGGGCTTGCTGCACTCGCCCCTCCCCGCTGGGATCCCGTCGTCGGTATGCTGCCGGGATCCCGGCGTCGGTAAGACACCGGCGGTCAGCAGTACTACACCCCTGTGGACATACCTGAGCTAATTATAGCTATGAAAGCCATTCTAGTCTTAGATGAGGCAGCAAAGCCTTTGTAAAAATCTAAGGCACCCAAACCTAGATTTCCACCTTTTTTGATGCAAGAAAAATGAAAGGGTTATGGCAAACAGTCTCAATCTGACAGGTCTTGTAATACTAAAAAGTATTGGGCTACCATAGGGCCGGCTTCAAAGTCAGAAGATAAGCCACAAACCTGATTGTGCGGGCATCTACCTGGTGGACCACAGTGTGGGAGTGTGCATTCTATTTGCACAGACCTGGCAGCAGCCCACCACAGATGCCTGGGTGTAAGAAGCATTATCTCACGGTTATGTGGAGATTGAGGTGGCTCCCAAACTAGATATGCATGTCATTCTATTGGTGCAAAAATCTACATTTCCTCTGGATGTCAAAAGTAGTGGCAGCCTGTGCTGATGCATTGGAGGATGATCTTTCATTGGCATCTAGAGAGCAAAAATACCATGTTACACATATCAAACAGATGGCTAGTTTCATGGAAGAAGCAGCCTTTGATATGGGTATAATTGCCTCTCTGGCATCGGCCTCAGCAGTAGCATTTAGCAGAGCAGTTTGGCTACGTAAATTTAAAGTTGACTCAGACTCAAATAAGGTTCTTGAGTCTCTGGCTTTTACTGGTGAATTTGGGTTAATAATTAAACAGTATTTTTGTGTCAGAAGCAGACTCCAGTAAAGTGAAGTTTCCTTCCACACACAAACCCAAACCTAGAGTTCCACCTTTTTGGATGCAAGACAAATGAAAGGGTTATGGCAAACAGTCTCAATCTGACAGGTCTTTTAATACTAAAAAGTATTGGGCTACCAGAGGGCTGGCTTCAAAGTCAGAAGATAAGCCACAAACATTATTGTGCGTGCATCAACCTGGTGGACCACAGTGTGGGAGTGCGCATTCTATTTGCACAGACCTGGCAGCAGCCCACCACAGATGCCTGGGTGTAAGAAGCATTATCTCACGGTTATGTGCTTGCTTTCAAGAAACACCCTCCACAAAGGTTCTTTTGTACCAGCCAGTCTTCAGTGGAAATGAAGGACAGGGCTTTGCAAGACTCGGTTCTGAAATTGCTTAATTCATAATGACTAATTCCAGTTCCTCCTGCACAATGAGGATAAGGTTTTTATTCCAACCTGATTCTAGTTCAGAAGCCAAATGGATGGTTCCAGGCCATACTCTGTCTCAAAGTGCTGAACAAGTACATTTGGGTGTCTCCGTTCCACCTGTAGACTTATGTTCCATTATTTTAGTCATTGATCCGGATGATTTTATGGTATCCATGGAGATCCAGGATGCTTACTTACATGTTCCTATAGCACTGTCCCATCAGCGCTGTCTCAGGTTTTCTATCCTTCAGCAACATTTTCAGTTTCAGTCCCTACCTTTCTGACTGGCACCAACTCTCAGAGTATTCACCAAAATTATTGTTGTAATTACAGCTTATCTCCGTCAATAGGTTATAATGTTTTTTGTTTTTTTTCATACTTCAACAATTTATTAATCATGGCAGAGTCTCAGGAATTACTTCAGTGTCATCTAAAACAAAAACAATAGCTTGTTTGTAGAGACATTGGGGTAAATTTACTAAGATGCAAGTTCTATTTAAGATGGGATGTTACCCATAGCAACCAATCAAATTCCAGGTATTATCATCTACAATGTGCTAGATAAATGAGAAGTACAATCTGATTGGTTGCTATGGGCAACATCTCATCTTAAATATAATTCCCACCTTAGTAAATTTACCCCCTGATTGGCTAATATATTTGGCAAAGTGGTTTCTGGTTCTGTCACAAGGATGAATCGCTTAGGGGGCTGTGTTGGATATGGTTCTTCAGAAAGTAATTTTACCTCTGAACAAAATATCCAAAATTCAATCCGTGATTCAGGAGCTGCTACACAGTCAAAAGGTATCCATTCACGTAGCAACGCGTGTGATGGTATTCATGGTGTCGACATTCGACTTGCTGTAATATGCTCCGTTCCATTTGAGGCCTCTACAACATCTGATTCTTTTATGGAATGGTTTTCATCAGACAATAAAAATGCAGACTATGGTCATTCCTATGGAAGTAAGAAGGTCTTTAACCTGGTGGCTACAGACATCCCATCTGGACTAATGGAGACCCTTTTGGATACCAGATTGGGAAATTATGACAAAGGATGATAGTCATCAGGGCTGAGGAGCAGTGTCATGAAGAGCTTGCTTCCAAGTACAGTGGACCAAGGAAGAAAGTTGCATGCCAATAAATATTTTGTAACTTGGGTCCTTATATATGGCACTCATTCAGTTAAAGGACATTCTTCAGGGGAAACCTGTTCAAATTTGCTTGGACAGTGCAACAGCAGTGAAGGGGGTAAGCCGCACGTTAAGGTGGCCAGAGCTTCAACATCCAGCTTTGTCGCAGTGTTTATTCCTGGAGTCATAAACTGAAGCGGATTTTCTCAGTCGACACGCCATTCATGCAAACAAATGGGCTTTGCACCCCAAGGTCTTCAAGATTCTGGTAGACAAGTTGTGTTTAACCGGAGATGGATCTCATGGCGTCTTGTCAGAACAACAAAGTTTCCACATACGGGTCAAGCAAAAAGTATCCCAGCGCAAGCTTTTTGGATGCCTTGTTAATGAGATGGGACTTTCACCTGTTATATGCGTTTATAACGATTTGCCTTCATACCCAGGGTGATGCAAACGGTAACACAAGTAAAGTGCGCTGTGATACTAATGGCTTCGGCTTGGCCCAGAGGACATTGGTACACAGATCTGCGGAGGCTGTTGATGGATGTTCCATTCCTACTCCAGCGTCTAGATCTACTTTCATAGGGTACTTGCTACTACAAGCACCTGGATCGACTGTCTTTGGCAGCAAGCAAGGAAACAATCCTCATCTCGCATTTTATCACAGAATATGTAAGCCTATATTCATTGGTCCTTTTTATGGAAATTTGACCACGGGTCTTTCAGAGTTTCCAGAGTCCTAGAATTCCTTAAGGCTGAATTGGTCAAAGGTTTACCAGTGGCTTCCTTGAGAGTACAGGTGTCAGCATTGACTGTATGGTTCCAAAAGAAAATTGCTAACCTACAGTATGTTTACATTTATTTCCAGGGAATGCTTCACATTAAACATTATTATTATTTTTTTTTCGGTTACAGTTCCTTGGGACTTAAGTTTAGTCCTAAATGCGCTTCAGGTTGCTCCATTTGAACCACTAAAGCAAGTTGATCTTTTAATGGCTGAAAGCTAAAGTTCTCTTTTTACTGGCTATTGCTTCAGCTACACGAGATTCAAATTTAGTGGCTTTATATCGCATTCCTTTTAATGATCATGATTGATGATAAATTTAAAAAAATTATTATTATTTTTATTTCTTTTATTATATATATTTCTCTAACGTCCTAGTGGATGCTGGGAACTCCGTAAGGACCATGGGGAATAGCGGGCTCCGAAGGAGGCTGGGCACTCTAGAAAGATCTTAGACTACCTGGTGTGCACTGGCTCCTCCCACTATGACCCTCCTCCAAGCCTCAGTTAGATTTCGTGCCCGGCCGAGGTTGGATGCACACTAGGGGCTCTCCTGAGCTCTTAGAAAGTTATAGTCTTAGAATTTGTTAATTTCAGTGAGACCTGCTGGCAACAGGCTCACTGCAGCGAGGGACTAAGGGGAGAAGAAGCGAACTCGCCTGCTTGCAGCCGGATTGGGCTTCTTAGGCTACTGGACACCATTAGCTCCAGAGGGATCGACCGCAGGCCCAGCCTTGATGTTCGGTCCCGGAGCCGCGCCGCCGTCCCCCTTACAGAGCCAGAAGCAAGAAGATGGTCCGGAAAATCGGCGGCATGAAGACTCTGTCTTCACCAAGGTAGCGCACAGCACTGCAGCTGTGCGCCATTGCTCCTCTCACACACTTCACACTCCGGTCACTGAGGGTGCAGGGCGCTGGGGGGGGCGCCCTGAGGCAGCAATAAAAACACCTTGGCTGGCTAAAATACCTCAATATATGGCCCCAGGGGCTATATATGAGGTAAATACCCCTGCCAGAATTCCATAAAAAACGGGAGAATAGGCCGCGAAAAAGGGGCGGAGCCTATCTCCTCAGCACACTGGCGCCATTTTTCCCTCACAGCTCGGCTGGAGGGAAGCTCCCTGGCTCTTCCCTGCAATTCTACAGTACAATAAGAGGGAAAAGAGAGGGGGGGCATTAAAATTGGCACTGTATATAGTATATTATATAAAAGCTATTAGGGACATAACTCAGTTAGTCCCTGTATGTATATATATATATATATATATAATATATATATATATAGCGCTCTGGTGTGTGCTGGCATACTCTTACTCTGTCCCCCCAAAGGGCTTTTGTGGGTCCTGTCCTCGTTTAGAGCATTCCCTGTGTGTCTGCGGTGTGTCGGTACGGCTGTGTCGACATGTTGAATGAGGAGGCTTATATGGTGACAGAACAGAGGCCGATATATGTGATGTCGCCCCCTGTGGGGCCGACACCAGAGTGGATGGATAGGTGAAAGGTATTAACCGACAGTGTCAACTCCTTACATAAAAGGGTGGATGACGTAACAGCTGTGGGACAGCCGGCTTCGCAGCCCGCGCCTGCCCAGGCGTCTCAAAGGCCATCAGGGGCTCAAAAACGCCCGCTCTCTCAGATGGCAGACACAGATGTCGACACGGAGTCTGACTCCAGTGTCGACAAGGTGGAGACATATACACAATCCACTAGGAACACCCGTGACGTGATCCCGGCAATAAAAAATGTGTTATACATTTCTGACTTTAACCCAAGCACCTCTAAAAATGGGTTTTAGGTTTGGGGAGAAAAAACAGGCAGTGTTTTGTTCCCCCATCAGATGAATAAATGAAGTGTGTGAAAGCGTGGGTTCCCCCGTTAAGAAACTGGTAATTTATAAAAAGTTACTGATGGCGTACCCTTTCCCGCCAGGTGGATAAGTTACGCTGGGAGATATCCCCTAGGGTGGATAAGGCGCTCACACGTTTGTCAAAAAAGGTGGCACTGCCGTCTTAGGATACGGCCACTTTAATAGGTACCTGTTGATAAAAAACAGGAGGCTATCCTGAAGTCTGTATTTACACACTCAGGTACTAGACTGAGACCTGCAGATAGTGCTGCTGCAGCGTGGTCGGTGACCCTGTCAAACAGGGATACTAGTTGGCAAACATAAAAACATATTAAAGACGTCGTCTTATATATGGGGGATGCACAGAGGGATATTTTGCCGGCTGGCATCCAAAATAAATGTAATGTCCATTCTGTCAGGAGGGTATTAGAGACCTGTCACTGGACAGGTGATGCTGACTTAAAAAGCGCATAGAGAGCCTTATAAGGGTGAGGAATTATTTGGGGATGGTCTCTGGGACCTCGTATCCACAGCAACTGCTGGGAAGAAATAATTTTACCTCAGGTTTCCTCACAGACAAAGGTACAGTCCTTTCGGCTTCAGAAAAGCAAGCGGGTCAAATGGCGCTTCCTTTCTGTACAGAGACAAGGGTAGAGGGAAAAAAGCTGCACCAGTCAGCCTGTTCCCAGAATCAAGATTCTTCCCCCGCCTCCTGTGAGGCCACACCATGACGCGGGTGCTCCACAGGTGTAGCCAGGTACGGTGGGGGGCCGTCTCAAAAATGTCAGCAATTAGTGGGCTCGCTCACAGGTGGATCCCTGTTTCTTTCAAGTAGTATTTCAGGGGTACAAGCTGGAATTCGAGATGTCTCCCCCCAGCCGTTTCCTAAAATATGCCTTGCTGACAACTCCCTCAGGCAGGGAGGCTGTGCTAGAGGCAATTAATAAGCGGTATTCCCAGCAGGTAATACTCAAGGTGCCCCTACTTCAACAAGGACGGGGTTACTATTCCACACGGGTTGGGGTACCGAAACCGCATGGTTCGGTGTGACCCATTTTATATTTAAAATCCTTGAACACAAAAATTCAAGTTCAAGATGGAATCGCTCAGGGCGGTTATTCCAAGCCTGGACGAGGGGGATTACATGGTATCCTGGGACATCAAGGATGCTTACCTGCATGTCCCCATTTACCATCCTCGCCAGGAGTACCTCAGATTTGTGGTACAGGATTACCATTACCAAGTCCAGACACTGCCGTTTGGACTGTACATGGCACCGAGGGTGTTTTATCAAGGTAATGGCCGAAATGTTGATACTCCTTCAAAAAAAGGGAGTTGTAATTATCCCGTACTTGGACAATCTCGTTATAAGGGCGAGGTCCAAGGAGCAGTTGGTAGTCGGGGTAGCACTATTTTGGAAAGTGCTACAACAGCATGGTTGGATTCTAAACAGTCCAAAGTCACAGCTGGTTCCTATGACACGTCTACTGTTCCTGGGGATGGTTCTGGACATAAACCAGAAATAGTGTTTCTCCCGGAGGAGAAAGCCAAGGAGTTGTCATCTCTAGTCAGAGACCTCCTGAAGCCAAAATAGGTAGCGGTGCATCATTGCACGCGAGTCCTGGGAAAAATGGTAGCTTCCTACGAAGCAATCCCATTAGGCAGGTTCCATACAAGAACTTTTCAGAGGGACCTGTTGGACAAGTGGTCCGGATCGCATCTTCCGATGCATAGGCTGATAACCCTGTCTCCAAGGACCAGGGTATCTCTACTGTGGTGGCTGCAGAGTGCCCATCTTCAAGAGGGCCGCAGGTTCGGCATACAGGACTAGGTCCTAGTGACCATGGATTCCAGCCTTTGAGGCTGGGAGGCAGTCACACAGGGAAGAAATTTCCAGGGACTTTGGTCAAGTCAGGTTATTTCCCTACACATAAATATTCTGGACCTGAGGGCCATTTACAATGCCCTGAGGCCGGCAAGGCCTCTGCTTCAAAACCAGCCGGTACTGATCCAATCAGACAACATCACGGCAGTCGCCCATGTAAACCAACAGGGCGGCACAAGAAGCAGGATGGCAGAAGCCACAAGGATTCTCCGATAGGCGGAAAATCATGTGTTAGCACTGTCAGCAGTGTTCATTCCCGGAGTGGACAACTGGGAAGCAGATCTTCTCAACAGGCACGACCTCCACCCGGGAGAATGGGGACTTCCTCCAGAAGTCTTCCAATAGGATTGTACACCATTGGGAAAGGCCACAGGTGGACATGATGGCGTCCCGCCTCAACAAAAAGCTATAAAAGATATTGCACCGGCTCAAGGGACCCTCAGGCGATAGCTATGGACGCTCTGGTAACACCGTGGGTGTACCAGTCGGTTTATGTGTTCTCCCCTCTGCCTCTCATACCAAAGGTACTGAGAATAATAAGAAGGCGAGGAGTAAGAACGATACTCGTGGATGGCCAAGAAGAGCTTGGTACCCAGAACTTCAAGAATTTATATCAGAGGACCCATGGCCTCTGCCACTCAGACAGGACCTGCAGCAGCAGGGGCCCTGTCTGTTCCAAGACTTACCGCGGCTGCGTTTGTCGGCATGGCGGTTGAACGCCGGATCCTGAAGGAAAAGGGCATTCCGGAGGAAGTCATTCCTACGCTTACTAAAGCCAGGAAAGAGGTTACAGCAACTCATTATCACCGCATATGGCGAAAATATGTTGCATGGTGTGAGGCCGAAAGGGCCCCAACAGAGGAATTTCAACTAGGTCGATTTCTGCATTTCCTGCAAGCAGGAGTGACTATGGGCCTTAAATTGGGTTCCATTAAGGTACAGATCTCGGCTCTGTCGATTTTCTTTCAAAAAGAACTAGCTTCAGTACCTGAAGTTCAGACATTTTATAAAAGGAGTGCTGCAGAGTCAGCCCCCGTTTGTGCCTCCTGTGGCACCTTGGGATCTCAACGTGGTGTTGAGTTTCTTAAAATCACATTGGTTTGAACCACTAAAAACCGTGGATCTGAAATATCTCACGTGGAAGGTGGTTATGTTATTGGCCTTGGCTTCTGCCAGGCGAGTATCAAAGTTGGCGGCTTTGTCTTGTAAAAGCCCTTATTTGATTTTCCATATGGATAGGGCAGAATTGAGGACTCGTCCCCAGTTTCTCCCAAAGGTGGTGTCAGCGTTTCACCTGAACCAGCCTATTGTGGTGCCTAGGCTACTAGGGACTTGGAGGACTCCAAGTTGCTAGACGTTGTCAGGGCACTGAAAATATATGTTTCCAGAACGGCTAGAGTCAGAAAATCTGACTCGCTGTTTATCCTATATGCACCTAACAAGCTGGGTGCTCCTGCTTCTAAGCAGACTATTGCTCGTTGGATTTGTAGTACAATTCAGCTTGCACATACTGTGGCAGGCCTGCCACAGCCAAAATCTGTCAATGCCCATTCCACAAGGAAGGTGGTCTTATCTTGGGCGGCTGCCCGAGAGGTCTCGGCTTTACAACTTTGCCGAGCAGCTACTTGGTCAGGGGCAAACACGTTTGCAAAATTCTACAAATTTGATACCCTGGCTGAGGAGGACCTGGAGTTCTCTCATTCAGTGCTGCAGAGTCATCCGCACTCTCCCGCCCGTTTGGGAGCTTTGGTATAATCCCCATGGTCCTTACGGAGTTCCCAGCATCCACTAGGACGTTAGAGAAAATAAGAATTTACTCACCGGTAATTCTATTTCTCGTAGTCCGTAGTGGATGCTGGGCGCCCATCCCAAGTGCGGTTTATCTGCAATACTTGTACATAGTTATTGTTAACTAAATCGGGTTATTGTTGAGCCATCTGTTGAGAGGCTCTATTGTTTCATACTGTTAACTGTGTTTCATATCACGAGTTGTACGGTGTGATTGGTGTGGCTGGTATGAGTCTTACCCGGGATTCAAAATCCTTCCTTATTGTGTACGCTCGTCCGGGCACAGTACCTAACTGAGGCTTGGAGGAGGGTCATAGTGGGAGGAGCCAGTGCACACCAGGTAGTCTAAGATCTTTCTAGAGTGCCCAGCCTCCTTCGGAGCCCGCTATTCCCCATGGTCCTTACGGAGTTCCCAGCATCCACTACGGACTACGAGAAATAGAATTACCGGTGAGTAAATTCTTATTTTTTTTTATTTTCTTCAAATATAGCGTTTATCCAAACCAAATATGGTTATCTCCCTAAAGTGGTGTCTAAATTCCACCTTAACTAATAAGTATTGTCATGGCCTTCAAAGGGCAGAATCTTTCTAGGAGAGATGCATCATTGGATGTAGTCCGTGCTTTAAGGATCTACGTGGATCGTACCAGTGCCATCCGAAAGACATACACTCTGTTCTCTACGGATTTCACGAGAGGATTGCATGCTGATAAGCAGACACTGGCGAGGTGGCTTCTGATGACTATTTCAGAGGCATATTCTCAAGCTGATCTCCCTATTCCGGCTAATGTCTCTGCTCACTCTACTAGTAAGGTAGGTCCGTCATGTTCTGCACAACGTCATGCTTCAGCAGAACATGTATGTAAAGCAGACACATGGTCTTCCATTAACACATTCATTAGAGAATTTGCCTTTGGCACCTTTGCCTCGAAGTATGTTAAATTTTGTCAAATAACTCTCCTGTCCAATCAGGCGCGTCACCACCACTAAATTTTCATTCGGACATCCCAATGTTTATCCTGTTGATAATCTATGAGCCTCTGCAGGAGAAATAGTAGTTATGTTAGATTTAGCGTTGATAACGCTTTCTCCTAAGTCCACAGGGATCCTACCCTGAAGCACCTGATTTTGAGGATACTTTCAACTGCTAACCTCTTCCTTCCTTCCTTCCTTCCTTCCTTCCTTCCTTCCTTCCTTCCTGTACGGAAGGGTGTGCATTTGTGCTTCTCGCCTGATTAGGGCTCTATATGATGCTCTTGCCTTGAGCTTTGGAAAACAAATGAATTGCCTGAGCCAGGAGGCAGGGATATAGGGGACTGGCCCGGTGCATTTTGGGAGGCCGAAAGCTTTGATCGTTGGTGCCAATTCGCTGTTGCTACATCATATGCCAGTGTTTATCATGTGTATACTGTGGACATATGAGAAATTAGTTTTCAATGTTAAGTCTACCGTAACTATTAGATTTGGGTGATTGGGCCCTCCAGGCACATGAAAGTCTGATAAGTATGCCAGGTAATAAAGTGTCTTATTCAATAACTTTTTTGTTTTAGTGGTAAATATGTAAGGTAAGGCTTGTGTTCCCTCCCTGTCAAGTGAATGTGGCAGGGTGAATTGACATTAATAGTGCACTATTACATACGCCCAAAAAGGAGGCATGGCTACTTCAAAAGGTGCAGTGTTGTGAATACGCTTAACCTTTTCACTACAGTAGGGTGCGTGCCCCCCACTAACGTAGATGCTGGACAGCCACAAAGCTCTTTCTACAGCTTGAATATATTCCATAAATTCACTTGTCTTTATTAAATTAAACCTTAACTTGTAGTTACGATGTTCCTATCATCTCTAGAGCAAAATATTGCCATCAGTGTTTTAATTGTTTTTAACAACTTTTTTTTAAATTGGGAGAGGTATAAAAAAAAAAAAAAGTTTCGGAATCCAAACTAGAGTAATTTAAAAAAATAAAATAATAAAGGCCCCACCTTTTTAATATGGGTTATGTGTTTGCTGTTTCTTTTACATATTCCGTGCTAATATCTGCTGCAGCCTAATCTGTTGTGCTGCCAGGCTGCCCTATGGGCAGTTATGGGCTATACAGCAGGCACTTGGGAAGGGAAACAGAGAGCGTCAGATTCTTGAATATTATTTATTTTTCATCCACTTGGGGTCACTGGAGTACTCTTGGGATATGGACGGCTTTAGCTGAACAGGCACTGAATATTTAAATTTAGTAACTCTCCTCCCGTCCATATTCCCAGAGTACCTCAGTGTTTTTTCTGTGCTCACAGCATTGACACGCTTGTGTGGACCTCCCGCATTTACTTTGAATTTTTTATTGTTATTTTTAAGATATGCTGGGGGGACGGGCGGTCAGCTCACGCTGCCATCCCGCTGTGTGGGGACCGTGCTCCTTTACCGCCGGCCGCTTCTGCCGCTGATTAACATTCCTGTCCTACAACAATACTCCACCGGATGGCGCAGGAGTGTTAGTGGGAATTTGGGATCAGGTTACATAGTCTGGCCACGTGCACTGCACTTCGGATATATATATATATATATATATATATATATATATATATATATATATATATATATATATATATATATATATATATATACATGTGTATGTGTATATGTATATATATATATATATATATATGTGTATATGTATATATATATATATATATGTGTATATATATATATATATATATATATATATATATATATATATCTTAGTAACAATTTTACTGAGTCGTGCAAGTTGTCTGTCTTTGTATATTGTATTGTCTGTCTGCATAATGAGTAAGGCACCAGCAAAAACTAAAAAGCAGTTTCACTGAAATGTCTAAGAGTGTGTTACCGGATGGTTCTACCACATGTACAGTAGGTTATGTGAATTCAGCTACAAATACTATTTCCGCTCCGGTTTCGAATCCGGTTTAATCCCTGGACCCTCCATGGGCAATGCTAGCAAATGTAACGCTGTCTACGTGGACACCGCTCGGAGCGGCCGTACGTCACTCAGAGACTTCGGCCGCTCTTCTGGACCGCAGCTCCCCGGCGCTATGCACAGCGCTCCCCGGCTCCCTGCACCCGCTCCCGTCTGCAGGAGGTACACGAGGGGAGCAGTAGGGGGTAGAAGCTACCTCACAAGCAGCGCAGCTGCAGGGGGGGTGAGGAGGAGTAAATGCCCATAGCAGCATCACCATATAGCAAGGCTGCATGGGTTAATAAGTCATAGCCTGTTCAGTTTTTTATATAGGGAGTTAGTTACAGGCCATCATTGTAAATGACCTAGACTATGATGCTAACTGTAGGCATGGCATGGGGGCCATTTTTAACCATGCTTCCTGTTCTTTCTGTTTCTAATTCCAGATGCAATCAGAATTGGCCGACGCTCGACACGAGCGTGAATCGGCAAGATCTGAGTCTCGGTTGAGCCCGCCAGAACTACCGGAGGGCTCTCAGCCGTTGCTAAGGTCCAAGTCCACTTTGGGTAGAAGGGATAATTTTCATTTGTCTTATGATTTACCAGTTTCTGCTATGTTGCATTCTGATGAGGGTTAGGAGGGCGAATTGGACCAGCAGTCAGATAGTGAAGATTTTGACAGCCCAGGCATTGATAATCTCATCAGGGCGGTGCGTCAGTCTCTTAAGTTTACAGAGACTGAGGAGCCTCTCACAAATGATGAGGTGGTCTTTACTAAACGACACATATCTCCAATGTGTTTTTCTGTTTCGGAATCTCTTAATAAGATTTTAGGAGAAACACGGAAGAATCCAGATAAATGGTTTTCTATACCTCGCCTATTTAAGTCTAGTTACCGGTTTCCAGAGTCTGTGACATCTAAATGGTAGAATCCACCAATGTTGGATTCGTCTGTGTCAAAACTTACAAAATTAACCATACCAGTACCAACTGCTACTACGCTTAAAGACCCTTCAGACCGGAAAATAGAAGCTATGATAAAGTCCATGTATATAGCAGCAGGTTATTGCTTAGACCTGGGTTGGTTGGCATTTTGGTAACTAAGGCGCTAATTGTATGGATAACAGAACTCAAGTCTGGCCTACATGACGATCACCTTATACTTCTCGCTGATCAAATCTGTGAAGCTGCTGATTATCTATGTACAGCTTCTACTGACGTCTGTCAGCTCATTTCTCGCCTTTCATCGTCGCTAGTTACGGCACGACGAGCACTCTGGCTGCGTTCTTAGTAAGTGGAGGCAGAGGTTGAGAGGTATAGAGGCGTTACCTTACGTTGTCGAGAAGTTGTTTGGTCCTGAATTGGACAAATGGATTTCTGAGGCCACGGGAGGGAAGTCTGTTTTCCTACCATTGCCTCCAACGGTACCTAGACGGAAATACTCTGGCCCGGCGTTCAAATCCTTTAGACCTCAGCACTTTCTAGGCCGTGGTAGAGGAACAACCACGCCTGGTAGACGAGGTCGAGGACATGGTTTTCAACAAACCACCACCAGTCGTCAGGACGCTAAGGTCCCCGACAAGCCAGTGGCATGACAGGCTCCCAGCCCATCTCGGATCTCCAGTTGTGGGGGCACGCCTTCAGACGTTCCATTTGGCATGGTTCCAGACATCCACAGATGGTTGGATCCGCAATTTAGTGTTAAAAGGTTACAAGATAGAGTTCGACTGTCTCCCGCCACTGCGGTTTTTCAAGACAGGACTGCCTGTGTCGGACGACAAGAGGGCGGTTCTGCAAATTGCCATTCAGTCTCTGCTGGATTCATCAGTTTTGATTCCGGTCCCTGTACACCAACAAGGTAAGGTTATTATTCCAGTGTGTTTGTGGTACCAAAGCCGGATGGCTCGGTCAGGCCAATATTTAACTTAAAGGTCCACAATCAGTCCGTCACTTACTACAGATTCAAGATGTAATCTCTACGGTCAGTAATTTCGGGTTTAGAGCCACAGGAATTCATGATTGCGCTGGATCTCAAGGATGCATACTTACACATTCCGATTTGGCCATCTCATCAGAGGTTCTTGCGTTTTGCGATATGGCAAAACCATTAACAGTTTCAGGCTCTACCGTTTGGCCTCTCGTCTGCGCCTCAGGTATTCACCAAAGTGATGTCTGTAATGATAGCTCATCTCCGATCCCTGGGAGTGATAATAGTTCCGTACTTGGACGATCTGCTCATCAAAGCGCTGTCTCAACAGATGCTCCTCCAGCATGCGTACAATGTACTAGTTCAGCACGGTTGGATTGTCAACTTCAAGAAATCACATCTGATTCCGTCTCAATGACTTCAATTCCTAGGAATGATTCTCGATACGGTAGATCAAAGAATTTACCTACAAGAACAGAAAATACTGAGTATTCGTCATCTGGTACAATTAGTGCTCAAGCCACGCACAGTCTCGGTACATTTGTGCATTCACCTGTTAGGCACAATGGTGGCGGCTTTCGAAGCGCTTCAGTTCGGAAGATTTCACTCGCGTCCTTTTCAACTGGATGTGCTCGCACAGTGGTCGTGCTTGCATCTTCAGATTCACCAGAGGGTGAGGTTGCCTCCTTGGGCCAGAGTATCTCTCCTCTGGTGGCTCAAAGTACACAATGTAATCGCAGAGAAAAGGTTCGGCGCCTGGAATTGGATAATTCTAACGACGGACAGAGTCTCAGAGGTTGGGGAGCTGTTGTCCAAAATTGTCAGCTCCAGGGTCTCTGGGCGGATCACGAAAGATTGCTGTCTATAAATGTCCTGGAACTCCGGGCCATTTACAATGCGCTATGACAAGCAGTGCACATGCTCAGGTCCCAGACTGTCCAGGTGCAGTCAGACAACGCGACGGCGGTCGCATACATGAACAAACAAGGAGGAACGAGAAGCCGCATGGGCATGCGGGCAGTAGCTCGAATCCTCAATTGGGCCGAGCATCACCAAGTGATATTGTCGGCAGTGTTCTTTCCGGGAGTGGACAGCTGGGAGGCAGATTATCTCAGGCGCCAGGATTTTCATCCAGGAGAATGGGCATTAAATCCAGAAGTGTTTTCACATGTTGGTCCAGAGGTTGGGTTACCCACAATTGGATCTGATGGCATTGCGCCACAATCACCAAACGCCACAGTATGTGTCCAGAACATGAGATCCAAAGGCAGTTGCGGTGAATGCTCTCACAATCGCGTGGCCGTACAGCCTCGTGTATCTGTTTCCGCTGCTCCCCCTTTTGCTAAAACGGATCAAACGATAGTCCGCCACAGTCATACCAGTGGCGCCTCATTGGCCACGGAGAGCTTGGTTCTCTGGTCTCCACGGACTACTCTCAGACGATCCTTGTCCGCTCCCGATACGTCCGGACCTGTTACAACAGGGTCCGTTCCTTTACCCCGATTTAGCGCGGCTGCGTTTTTAAAGGGGTGACTGTTGAGACCGCCCTCTTAAGAAGAGAGGGCATTCCAGAATCTGTTATACCAACCATGTTACGTGCTAGTAAGCCAGTTACGGCAGCTCATTATTACAGAATTTGGCTTGCCTATATAGGTTGTTGTGAAGCTGGGAAGTTTCCGACATCATCTTTCAAGTTATCCCGTCTTCTGTTATGTCTACAGACGGGGTTGGATGGAGGACTGCGTTTATCTACACTAAAGGTGCAGGTCTCTGCCTTGTCAATATACTTTCAAATACGTTGGTCTCCATTGCCGTCTGTACACACCTTTCTGCAAGGTGTCCTCAGAGTACAGCCTCCATTCATTCCACCTACAGTGCCATGGGACATGAATCTGGTTTTAGATTTCTAACAGTCTTCATATTTTGAACCCTTACAACAAGTGGATATTAAGTTTCTCACTTGGAAAAAATTTTTCTCCTAGCCTTAGCTTCGGCACAGCGTGTTTCAGATATGGGTGCCTTGTCATGCAATCCACCGTATTTTGTATTTGATGACAGAGCTGAACTTCGAACGAATCCCGCTTTCCTACCAAAGGTAGTGTCATCTTTTCACATCAATCAACCAATAGTAGTTCCTGTGTTAACATGAGAATCTGGAACTTTGGATTTGGTACGCGCACTATGCGTTTATGTATCCAGAACGTCTACAGTTCGTAAGACGGACACGTTTGTTCTCTGCTGCCAAGATGGGTTGGCCAGCGTCTAAGCAGACCTTATCCAGATGGATTAAACTGACCATACGTCAGGCTTACCTTAATGCTAGGTTACAGTCGCCTACATCAGTAACGGCACATTCCGCACGTTCTTTGGGAACATCATGGGCAGCTGGTCGTGGGGCTTCTACGACGCAGCTTTGACGTGCGGCTACATGGTCAGCAGTGCACACGTTTGTGCGCTTTTACAAGTTTGATACGTTTGCGGCATCAGCATCTAGCTTTGGCCGCCTAGTGTTACAGGTGCCAAACAGCTCTCCCGCCCAAGGGTGAAACTTTGGTACGTCCCAAGAGTACTCCAGTGACCCCTAGTGGATGAAAAAGAAAACAGGATTTTGGTACTTACCAGGTAAATCCTTTTCTTTAAATACGTAGGGGGCACTGGACGCCCACCTAGATCCGTTTTTACCTGATTTGTGGTAAGTTCTGTGGATCTTATGGTAACACATTCTCACCGACTAGTTCCAATTTTAAAGTTCTATCGGTTATTGTGTCAACTTTATTGTTGTCCCTTATGTTATAATGTTATATGTAATTCTCCATTGTTCATCCTCTCTATCGCTCCTGTTTGGCTCAGTAAAAAACACTGAGGTACTTTGGAAATATTGAGGGGAGGAGAGTTACTAAATTTAAATATTCAGTGCCTGTTCTGCTAAAGCGGTCCATATCCCAAGAGTACTCCAGTGACAACCTATGGATTCAAAGAAAAGGATTTACCTGGTAAGCACCAAAATCCTATTTTTACAGCAGCCACACAGTAGGATTTTCTGACGGACAACATCGAATTCCACAAAGTCTGTGAAAGGCCAGCCTGGCTTTGCTTAACCAAGAGAATAACATCTATTTTTTTCATTTCAATTTAATTTTATGTTCTACATTTAAAAAATGTCTCTCTTTTTATTATTTGTCATTCTGCAAAGTAGAAAATACTAAATAAATTAACATTTGTCATCATCACCTGTTATGCATTAGAAGTGAGTTTCCCCACTTCTTATTCTTGTTATCTTCTGAAAAGCATTATCAAATGATAAACTAAATGTGACATTGAGAAATACTAATTTCCTAAGAATTTTTATGTTTCATATTGTATCTTTTGTTTCAGTTTTATTTATCCTTGACTGTGTGTACCAGCATCACACAACACATTGTAAATATGGAATCAGAAAATATTCTTTCCGAGAGCCAACAAGACTCTGATATAAAGCAATCAATTATATGTGAACCGAAGGTATGATTTTAAAATAAAAAGATTATTTAACACTAATTTTTTATATCAAAACATTATGTTGTGTATTTATTTCTGATTGACTTTTTTGATAAGAGACTATATTCCTATTTTCATACTTTCTCAGGTACAGCCAATCTTTCAGGTTTTGGAAGCCATATTCTTTTCCAACACTGTTTCAATATAAAAAGGTCCTGAAGTTTCTTACACTGTAATGGTTTATTTAAGCTAACCTCTATTGCACAGTTAGGGGGATATACAATTTTCCCCTGTAAAACTTGAGTTTTTCTGACTGTCAAATTTTTGCAGTTTTTTTTTTATTTATTTTTAAAAAATTTTTATTTACACCAGGAGAGACTGAAAGATATACAATACAGATTCAATTGCATAATAAAATATGAAAGACGGTCTCCATGGTGTGGATTTTTCAGATAATTTTGTGCATATTTAAACAGATATACAAAAATTTCTCCCCAAGCGGGGAGCATATACATGAAGAAAACAGGAACAACGGGGAATAATGAGAGAGAGAGAGAGGGGGGGGAAGACAAAGAGAGAGGGAGAGAAAGAACAAAAAAAAAAGGGACAACAGAGCCGTTCTATGCCATAATAGAAGAAAAACATCTGATGTATCCATGAAGAGTGTATATGCTAAACACAGTATAAGTAGACATTTGGGTTACGTACCATTACATATCCAATAGAGACCTGGAAGGGCAAGACAGTGCCCGGAGGGAGGACCCAGGCGCATCATGGTCAGAGGCCTGGAAAACGGGGTCAAAATAATGGTTTGAACCTCATAATGGGGGAGACATCGCAATTAACCAGGGACCCCAAACGAGCTGAAATTTGTGAGGACAGTCATGCAGGTAATAAGTGATTTTTTCCATATTAGCTACAAACCAGATATAGTTATTCAGAGCTGGTATAGTGGGAGGGGTGGTGTTTTTCCAATTTTTAGCTAGTAAAGATTTAGCCGCTACTAATATATGGGAAAACAGTTTATTCAATAGAGGATCAAGGTCTGGGTGTGGACTGGCCAGTAGAAACATCCACGGGTCCAATTTGAGCATAAGTCCAGATAAGGAGTTCAGTATGTCAAGTACTTTTTTCCAGTAGTTAACAATTACGTGCACAGGTCCACCAAATGTGGAGGAGAGTACCACGTTGACCGCCAGCAGACCGGGGTGGCAGAGGGGAACATCCGAGATAGTTTGTCTGGAGTATAATACCACCGATAATACAATTGATAGGATGTCTCCTTGAGTCGGGTAGAGATAGAGCTTTTAGCGATGCCCTCCCGTACTTCTTCCCAACAGGCTTCGTCTGGAGGGGGACCCAGGTCCCTCTCCCACTCCTGTTCATGGCGGGTCTGCGGTCCAGAGGAAGTCCCAACCAACATAGAATATATCTGCGAGATTAGTCCTCTGCTTATGGGTTTTGCAATACATATAGACTCAAAGGGAGTAAGGTCCCGTTGAGCGTCGACCTGAGGCAGGGAGAGGAGGAAATGGCGTAGTTGAAAATATTCAAAGAAGGGAGGGGATAGTGAGGGAAATTTGGATTTGATATCTTCTATTGACATTCAGTGACCTTGTAGGGATAAATCATGTACCACAAGGATCTGGGAGTTAAACCAGGATGTGACCTTACAGGGAGGGACCCCAGCGGGGAAATCAGGGTTGTCCCATAGGGGTGTGAGAGGGGAGTGTGAAGAGGACAGATTATATTTCGCAAGAGATTTATGCCAGATAGATAGGTGAAATTTAAGGGAGGGAGAGGTGTTTTTGAGTGCCAGCAGATGTGATTTGCCCAGGCCCCACAGCGAAGCCAGTGAATGAATTCCCATAGAAAGCGCAGCAAGATCGACCCAGGCAATAGAGCTGCGGGGTACAAATGAGGCCACCATTTGACTTAGGTGGCTAGCCAGATAATAAAATTTGACATCGGGAAATCCTCGACCCCCCTCGGAGCGGGGGAGCCGGAGCACAGTAAAGGCTATCCGTGGGGGTTTGTCGTTCCAGACAAACTTCACAAATGAGGCCTGGGCATCTCTGAGAACCTTCTCCGGTACCCTCACAGGTAGAGTTTGGAAAAGGTAAAGAAGTTGTGGCATAACTGTCATTTTAAGGGCAATAATCCTACCCAGCCAGGATATGATATGTTCTCCATCTTGTCAAATCAGATTTGATCTTGGTCAGTAACCGCGGGTAATTTTCAGAGTACAGGGTATTATAATGAGAGGTAATATAAACACCTAGGTACTTAATCTTATTGGTCTGCCATCGAAGGTCGTAGGAGGACTGCAGGGAGCGTTTGAGATCTCCAGGCACATACAGTAACATGGCTTCAGATTTAATAAAATTTATTTTATAGCCCGACAGGGAACCATATTCCTCTATAATCCGATACAGGGCGGGGAGGGAAGACTGCGGCTGAGTGAGAGATAGTAGTACATCGTCGGCGAAGAGCGAGATCTTAGACTCCTGTGAGCCCACCTTCACTCCCCGAATACTACCGGATTTTCTTATCATAGCAGCCAGTGGCTCAATGAACATGGCAAACATCAGGGGGGAGAGAGGACACCCCTGCCTGGTCCCATTGGCTAACGGGAAGGAGGGGGACAATATTCCATTGGTGAGAAATTTTGCTATAGGAGAGGAGTAGAGGGCAGAGACCGCAGTCAGAAATTCCGCCGATATCCCAAATACCTGTAGAGTCTGAAATAAGAATGGCCAAGAGATACGGTCGAACGCCTTCTCGGCGTCAAGAGAAAGGATAATAGATGGGGTTTGCCTGCTATTCAACAATTGGATAATATCAATCGCTTTTCTAGTGTTGTCCCTGGCCTGGCGTCCTGGGATAAATCCCACCTGGTCATAATGTATCAGACCAGGCAGCACACCATTGAGACGGGTAGCCAAGATCTTTGCGTAGATTTTGATATCTAGATTCAATAAGGATATCGGGCGATAGTTAGCGCAATTTCGTGGATCTCTGCCCTCTTTGTGGATGACTATGACTCTAGCCTCCAGCATATTACTTGGGAATGGGGTGCCATGTAGTACAGCGTTGCTGATCCGTGGATATTGTTCCTCGGTGCCCGGGCGACTGGCATGGCGTCACCTGCCGGCGGGGCCTCGGGCATCATCTCCATATTTCTAACAGGGTATGTGGCACTCCTCACCTACTGCAGCCGCGGCCGTCCATGCTGAAGGTTGAGACGCAAGTCGGCGTTCTCTATGTTCACCGCCACCATTACAGTGGAATCTCCATGTGGTGAATAAAAACAGCTTTCCCTCCACAGGCCGGTATGGGCGCAGCCATCTTGGTTCCAGTCGCATGATCCTGACCTCCAATCCATAGCCTTGCTGAAGTCTGCATAATTAAACTATCCAATCCCTTTACATCTCAGGGTATAAAGGGACTGAGCCTGCACCAGGAAGACGTCGGTGCTTTGGTTGTCAAACCTTGTTTCCAGTCTCTCTCCTGTGGTTGTTTTTCCCGGTTTCCAGCTCCTGTCTCCAGCTTCCACTAAGAGACCCGCACCAGCTTACCAGGTGCAGCCTGACTCTGCAGTCCCCCGTGACTACTCCATCTTTCAGCTATAGATCCATCTGCTTCCAGCGGTCAGCTTCCAGCAGTGATCAGCGTTTCTTAAAAGTGCCCGTGCTATCCCAGTAGATTTCTACAAACCACCGGTACCAGTGTTTCTTTGCTCACCAGCATCATTCTACCATTTGGCTGGTTCCATCCAGCAACCACTCCATGTGAACACCTTACTGGTTCCAACCAGTACCCACAGCAGCTACTCCAACATCAGTGTACCAGCTTACAGTCGAACATCAGCTTGCGTGTTCCTAGGCTATTCTCACTACTACGAACGGGTTTGGTAAGGACTTTCCATCTCAAGGACAATAAGAACTGTACCTATTACTACCAGAGCCCTGTGGCCATTGCCAACCCGTAGTACCCAGGAACTGTGATATGTTTTATTGCTGATTGCATTATTCTTTTACCACTGCTGTGATACATGGAGCTTTCTTTAATAAATCATTATTGACTTTTACTCTGGTTGTCATGGTCACGCCTTTGGGCAATCTTCCTACGTGTTCCTTACATGTCCAGGGGTCTGATTCAACATCCCAGGTTCCTCCACATCTCAGCCCCTACAACTGAGGCTTCCTCCCGTCAGCTCAGGCCCTCAGTTGTGACACTTCCAAATAATTGTTGTCGTTAACGCGATATTAACGCGTTAACTTGCCCAGCCCTAATACATACATACATACATACATACATACATACATACATACATACATACATACACACACACACACACACACACACACACACACACACACACACACACGAAGGCAGCACTTGGAGACTTCCATATATTCCACACAAAAAAATTACAGAAAAAATAATCAACGTTTCGGGAGACGTGCTCCCTTCTTCAGGACACAGCAAACAGCTGTGTCCTGAAGAAGGGAGCACGTCTCCCGAAACGTGGATTAAAACACTTTTTTATTTATTTTTTTAAATATATGGAAGTTTCCGAGTGCCGCCTTCCACATACTGCTCAAAAAGATAAAGGGAACACTGAAATAACACATCCCAGATCTGAATGAATAAAATATTCTTATTAAATACTTTGTTCTTTACATAGTTGAATGTTCTGACCACAAAATCACACACATTATCAATGAAATTCAAATTTATTATCCCTTGGATGTCTGGATTTGGAGTCACCCTCAAAATTAAAGTGGGAAAACACTACAGCCTGATCCAACTTTAATGTAATGTCCTTAAAACAAGTAAAAATGAGGCTCAGTAGTGTGTGTGGCCTCCACGTGCCAATATGACCTCCCTACAATGCCTGGGCATGCTCCTTATGAGGTGTCGGATGGTCTCCTGGGGGATCTCCTCCCAGACCTCGACTAAAGCATCCGCCAACTCCGTGACAGTCTGTGGTGCAATGTGGCGTTGGTGGATGGAGTGAGACATTATTTCCCAGATGTGCACAATTGGATTCAGGTCTGGGGAACGGGCGGGCCAGTCTATAGCATCAATGCCTTCGTCTTGCAGGAACTGCTGACACACTCCAGTCACATGAGGTCTAGCATTGTCTTGCATTAGGAGGAACCCAGGGCCAACCGCACCAGCATATGGTCTCACAAGGGTTCTGAGGCTCTCATCTCTGTACCTAATGGCAGTCGGGCTACCTCTGGCGAGCACATTGAGGGCTATGTGGCCCCCCAAAGAAATGCCACCCCACACCATTACTGACCCACTGCCAAACCGGTCATGCTGGAGGATGTTGCGGGCAGCAGAACGTTCTCCTTGGCATCTCCAGACTGTCACATGTGCTCAGTGAGAACCTGCTTTTATCTGTGAAGAGCACAGGGCGCCAGTGGCCAATTTGTCAATCTTGGTGTTCTCTGGCAAATGCCAAATGTCCTGCACAGTGTTGGGCTGTAAGCACGACCCCCACCTGTGGACGTTGGTCCCTCACACCACACTCATGAAGTCTGTTTCTGATAGTTTGATTAGACACGTGCACATTTGTGACTTGTTGGAGGTCATTTTGCAGGGCTCTGCCAGTGCTCTTTCTGTTCCTCCTTGCACAAAGATAGAGGTAGCGGTCCTGCTGCTGGGTTGTTCCCCTCCTACGGCCTCCTCCACGTCTCCTGATTTACTGGCCTGTCTCCTGGTAGCGCCTCCATGCTCTGGACACTACACTGACAAATACAGCAAACCTTCTTGCCACAGCTCGCATTGATGTGCCATCCTGGATGAGCTGCACTACCTGAGCCACTTGTGTGGGTTGTAGGGAGGTCATACAGGCACGTTGAGGCCACATACACTACTGAGCCTCATTTTGACTTGTTTTAAGGACATTACATCAAAGTTGGATCAGCCTATAGTGTGTTTTTCCACTTTAATTTTGAGTGTGACTCCAAATCCAGACCTCCATGGGTTAATTTGACTTCCATTGATAATTTTTGTGTGATTTTGTTGTCTGCACATTCAACTATGTAAAGAACAAAGTATTTAATAAGAATTTAATTCATTCAGATCTAGGATGTGTTATTTTAGTGTTCCCTTTATTTTTTTGAGCAGTGTATATATAAATATAATTTTTTATTTTTTTAATTACGAAAACACAAATGTTCAGTGAAACCTGTGTGTTTTCTTGTAAAATAGCCACGTTTTCGTATGAAAACAGCGCTTTTTCAAGGGATTTGACTAATTAGCCTCCGGCGAGACAATTAGCCCCGGTAAATTAACAGGGCTAATTGGATATACCCCTTAATTTATATGCTCTCTGTGATTATTCTAATCGGCTTGGGTATGTGTGATCCGTGGGCATGAAACCGCCAGTTATTACGATGGTGGGATCCTGGCTTTTAGATGTCAGACGGGTATTCAAGCACAACTAAGCCCCTTGTGGTCTCGTTCCACTCGACAAACAGCGTTCTACCTGCACTCACCGCAGGTTCGATTCCACTATATGGGTGTCGTGGACAATTAGGGGATTAGTCCCTTTTGGTCATCATGCTGACCAGCAGAATATTGATACCCGCGTCTGTATTGTGAACTGTGGTCTCATGACCGTCTGTTGCATAACTGCAGCCTTTCAAAAAGTATAAAAGAAATTCATATAGCTTTTAGTGTATTCCATCAAGTATAGGTTATTTATATTGAAACTTAATTTTATTGTAGTCCTCTCAATGTTATATAAGGAAATAATATAATAATCCATAATATTTGCACAGTACAGTGTAATCATTTTTTATTGTAACTATTTCTTGGTCATCCATTAGAGAACTCTGCGGTATAGATAAGAGTCCTGTGGAGTCTTGCACTGAATCTATTTAGAGAACTTGTTTTTGCCCCTCTATACAACATATGATGTAACTTTTTGTTTAATTGGTGCCCATACGGTGTGTGTGTGTTTTGTTTATTTGTGTGTGTGTGTGTGTTTCTGGCATCATAAAATTATATTTATTTACTTATTTAAAGCGCTGTCTGACATTGCTGGTCCATCCAGCTTCCCACGCTGTCATTCTCAGCATACGTTTCACTACAGTTAGGCTTTTGCGCCTTAACGGTCTGCTAGGCCTCAGTCCACTATGAATCCTAGCCTAGAGTACTGCATGTTACTTCATGATCAGCTGACTCTGCAGAGAACTCTCCAATCAAGTAGTGTTTCCCTGACATATGATCCCTTCAGCCTAACACGAGAAAGTAAAGGGTATATATTCCAGCTCCAAGCACTGGGAAGCTGTCAGTGCTTTGTTGTCCTATAGCATGTAGAGAGCTCCTGCAATCTCGATTTTAAAGAGACCGTGTATTACCATCTTCAGCACTTTCTGACTCCCATCTCCAGGATATCTGCAAACCCACACTGCTTGTGATCCTATCTCACAGGATATCTGCAAAATGGCATTACTGGTCATCTTATCTCCAGTATATCTGCAAACCTGAAATGATTCAATCCCCAGCTATCCAGTTTCCATTTCACTGCTGCGCAAGGCAGCGCACCATAGTATCCATAAAACCTGACACTGCTGCCTATAACATTTCAGTACTGATTGTGCAGAATCACTGCTAATAGGAAACCACCAGTGGAGACATTGAACTGCACAGCATACGGAATACCCAGTGCGCTACCTCAGCTGCCCAGCGTATGGAAACCAGTATTGCTGACATCCTCGGCTTCGTCCACCATTATTGCGTACACCCTCAGCTTTGTCTACAAGTGCTGCCAGCATTCTCAGAATCCTCCTACAGTCATTGCGGATGTCCTCAGCTACGTCTACAGTTACTGCTTATGCTCTTGGCTTTGTCTGCGGTCATTGCTTTATGTCCTCAGCCTTGTCGACCGCTATCTCACTGGTCACAGCCAATGATCTGTGACTTTGCTGCATTGCTGATCCGCCAAACATTCCGTCAACCCGGCAATTATCACGTGACTCCATTAGGTGACAACCTAGCTACACATTGCACTGGTGGCTTCCACCACCAGCGTTCCAGTACCCATAGCTGGTCACCTTCCCTCATAGAGTATACTGCCTGACTGCCACTTCTGGATGAGTGGATCATTCACTAAACCATCCATATTTTGCCACTGAGCTCAATACTAAACCCAGTGTCCAGTACTATTAATGGTTCACAAATAAACTTGTCCATGACAGTGATTTTGGCAATTGGGTGCAGAGGAATACATAGTGCAGGATGAGTCTCTGCAATTGTCTAAAATTTATTTTGGTTAATGCTCCTCCCATATACCACACTCCCTCGGGTGTGTTTTTTAGGTACTGTCACTGTAGGTTTTAAAATTACATTATTTTAATAGATATTTGTAATTGCCTGTTGGTGCAGTGCACGGCCATCTACACTAATTTTGTCCTTTTGTACCTCCTGTGCATCCCCAAGACTTGTCCTTGGTCCTACAAATGCAACAATGGTCTCCCTTTTGATCCTTTTTAATCTGTTCTCCATTGTCTCACTTGTAATCTACTTGTTTAGCTATTCTTTCGGTTTTGGTGTGTTGCGTGCCCTGCGCATTTATGTTCACAGGATGCAAACAGTCCGCAAATCAGACTTCCTCTTCCTACTCTGACTTTCACAAATGAGGCTGGCCAGCATGTAAACAGACTCCTGCATGTTGGCATTGCGTCACCCTCTTACAGACTTATCTGCTGGCTGGTAAGACAGTCCTGGGGTCATTCAGTGCCCATTTCACTGGGTCTGCTGGTCCTTCTTGATCGGGCTACTATGGGGCTTCATTGGAACAGCTTTGCAGGGCAGCTTCGTGGTTTCTACTTGCACATTTTAAATGAAAGCTTTTGCACATCCCAGTGTTAACCTAGGATAAATGAAATACTTTTTTTTGTCTTGCCTATAAAATTATTTTTTGCAGGAGTGAAGAGTCTTGGGTCCAACACTCTTTGTCATGGTACTGTGTTCCTGGCTGTGTGTGTGTGTTTGGTTTAGTCTCTCCTTTTCCTGTCCCTTTTGGTTTTTTAAGTACAAATTGAGAACATACCGGGTGTAGGGGATGAGTACCATCTGATGCAATATATTCCATATTTTTCTCTCCTATCTGTCCATGTCTCCTAAGCCGCCATACCCCACAGGCTCAGTGTTCATCATGCCTTCTGAAAAAATAATTTTAGAGGTAATTTAAAAATATTATGTTTTGGCTTAATGTCCAAATAAATTTTTCACATTACATGTTGGACACTGGATGTCCTCAGAGTACTACTGTCTTGTGCAATTATTTATTTATTATTTCTTTTTCATCCTCTAGGGGACACTGGACGCCAGCCTCGGTGCTGTCAACCTGCTGTGTTCAAAGTTCTTGTTAAAACAGTTTATGCAAACAGCGTTAGTTATTCGGTTAAGAGTTCTTAGATGCTGTTTGATATGTTGTACGGTTCGGTTCCTCGCCATGTGCTATAGTATCATGTCCATTTATCTCAGTCAAATTTTTAAAAATGAGGGAGGAGGGATGTGAAGGAAGGGGGAGGAGCCGGCTGTGCAGAAAATGCTAATTTTAGATTGTGCCACACCTCCGGTTGCAAGCTTCACACCCCTACTGTATAGGACTCCAGAGTCCCCTAGAGGATTCAGAGAAATGGATTTTATCGGTAAGTACCAAAATCCTCTCTTTTTTTTTTTCTACATTTTTTTTATTTTTAATTTTTTACCCCTTCCCTTCAAAAAAGTTGGTCTTGGTAAAGATACACAACTACAATAAGACATTCGATTTACACCTACTAAAATGTGGTTTATTCTAAAAAAAATTCTATTTTATTTTTAGACCATGCAAACAGAAAAAGTTTCTGAAACTGAATTCTTTGATTCATTTGAGAATTTACATAGAGCCATTTGTGACTATGAAGAAAGTTCCCAGTCAAACTTTGTTATCCGTCAAAAGAGTAAACAGTTTGGCAATGAAGGTATATATTAAAGGTTCACATTAAAATTGAAAAGATAAATTCCTCAATTAAAAAAATATCTGTTTTATGCTATATCATGCAGCTATTAATCCAGAGATCAAATCTCGAATATTATGGAGAAGTCCAAATGCAGATCTTGGTGTAGGATTAAAGTTTACTGGTGTTCCCTATATATTTGTTGGGAGGAAAAGTCTGCTTTGTCATTTAGGAAAAGACTTGGGAGTCCGTCAGAAATTAAAATATGCAGAACAAAGAAATTTGAAACAGGTACATATCTTTTCTCTAACGTCCTAGTGGATGCTGGGGACTCCGAAAGGACCATGGGGAATAGCGGCTCCGCAGGAGACTGGGCACAAAAGTAAAAAGCTTTAGGACTACCTGGTGTGCACTGGCTCCTCCCCCTATGACCCTCCTCCAAGCCTCAGTTAGATTTTTGTGCCCGAACGAGACGGGTGCAGGCTAAGGGGCTCTCCTGAGCTGCTTAGTGTAAAAGTTTAAAGTAGGTTTTTTATTTTCAGTGAGACCTGCTGGCAACAGGCTCACTGCACCGAGGGACTAAGGGGAGAAGAAGCGAACTCACCTGCGTGCAGAGTGGATTGGGCTTCTTAGGCTACTGGACATTAGCTCCAGAGGGACGATCACAGGCCCAGCCATGGATGGGTCCCAGAGCCGCGCCGCCGTCCCCCTTACAGAGCCAGAAGACGGAAGAGGTCCGGAAAATCGGCGGCAGAAGACGTCCTGTCTTCAATAAGGTAGCGCACAGCACTGCAGCTGTGCGCCATTGCTCTCAGCACACTTCACACTCCGGTCACTGAGGGTGCAGGGCGCTGGGGGGGGGGGGGGGGGCGCCCTGAGACGCAATAAAAACACCTTTTTGGCAAAAAATACATCACATATAGCTCCTGGGCTATATGGATGTATTTAACCCCTGCCAATATTTACATAAAAAAGCGGGAGAAAGGCCGCCAAAAAAGGGGCGGAGCCTATCTCCTCAGCACACTGGCGCCATTTTTTCCTCACAGCTCCGTTGGAGGAAGGCTCCCTGACTCTCCCCTGCAGTCCTGCACTACAGAAACAGGGTAAAACAAGAGAGGGGGGGCACTAAATTGGCATATAAATATATACAGCAGCTATATTAGGGAAAAACACTTATATAAGGTTATCCCTGTATATATATATAGCGCTCTGGTGTGTGCTGGCAAACTCTCCCTCTGTCTCCCCAAAGGGCTAGTGGGGTCCTGTCCTCTATCAGAGCATTCCCTGTGTGTGTGCTGTGTGTCGGTACGTTGTGTCGACATGTATGAGGAGGAAAATGGTGTGGAGGCGGAGCAATTGCCTGTGTTAGTGATGTCACCCCCTAGGGAGTCGACACCTGACTGGATGGTCTTATGGAAAGAATTACGTGATAGTGTCAGCACTTTACAAAAGACTGTTGACGACATGAGACAGCCGGCAAATCAGTTAATACCTGTACAGGCGTCTCAAACACCGTCAGGGGCTCTAAAGCGCCCGTTACCTCAGGTGGTCGACACAGACCCAGACACAGACACTGACTCCAGTGTCGACGGTGAGGAAACAAACGTATTTTCCAGTAGGGCCACACGTTACATGATCACGGCAATGAAGGAGGTTTTGAACATTTCTGATACTACAAGTACCACAAAAAAGGGTATTATGTGGGGTGTGAAAAAACTACCCGTAGTTTTTCCCGAATCAGATGAATTAAATGAGGTGTGTGATGAAGCGTGGGTTTCCCCCGATAAAAAACTGCTAATTTCTAAAAAGTTATTGGCATTATACCCTTTCCCGCCAGAGGTTAGGGCGCGTTGGGAAACACCCCCTAGCGTAGATAAGGCGCTCACACGCTTATCAAAACAAGTGGCGTTACCGTCCCCTGATACGGCCGCCCTCAAGGAACCAGCTGATAGGAAGCTGGAAAATATCCTTAAAAGTATATACACACATACTGGTATTATACTGCGACCAGCAATCGCCTCAGCCTGGATGTGCAGTGCTGGGGTGGCTTGGTCGGATTCCCTGACTGAAAATATTGATACCCTGGACAGGGACTATATATTATTGACTATAGAGCATTTAAAGGATGCATTTCTATATATGCGAGATGCACAGAGGGATATTTGCACTCTGGCATCAAGAGTAAGTGCGATGTCCATTTCTGCCAGAAGAGGATTATGGACACGACAGTGGTCAGGGGATGCGGATTCCAAACGGCATATGGAAGTATTGCCGTATAAAGGGGAGGAGTTATTTGGGGTCGGTCTATCGGACCTGGTGGCAACGGCTGGAAAATCCACCTTTTTACCCCAAGTCACCTCGCAGCAGAAAAAGATACCGTCTTTTCAGGCTCAGTCCTTTCGTCCCCATAAGGGCAAGCGGGCAAAAGGCCACTCATATCTGCCCCGGGGCAGAGGAAGGGGAAAAAGACTGCAGCAGACAGCCTCTTCCCACGAACAGAAGCCCTCCCCCGCTTCTGCCAAGTCCTCAGCATGACGCTGGGGCCTTACAAGCGGACTCAGGCACGGTGGGGGCCCGTCTCAAGAATTTCAGCGCGCAGTGGGCTCACTCGCAAGTGGACCCCTGGATCCTGCAGGTAGTATCTCAGGGGTACAAATTGGAATTCGAGACATCTCCCCCTCGCCGGTTCCTGAAGTCTGCTTTACCAACGTCTCCCCCCGACAGGGAGGCGGTATTGGAAGCCATTCACAAGCTGTATTCCCAGCAGGTGATAATCAAGGTACCCCTCCTACAACAGGGAAAGGGGTATTATTCCACGCTGTTTGTGGTACCGAAGCCGGACGGCTCGGTGAGACCCATTTTAAATCTGAAATCCTTGAACACTTACATAAAAAGGTTCAAGTTCAAGATGGAGTCACTCAGAGCAGTGATAGCGAACCTGGAAGAAGGGGACTATATGGTGTCTCTGGACATCAAGGATGCTTACCTCCATGTCCCAATTTGCCCTTCTCACCAAGGGTACCTCAGGTTTGTGGTACAGAACTGTCACTATCAGTTTCAGACGCTGCCGTTTTGGATTGTCCACGGCACCCCGGGTCTTTACCAAGGTAATGGCCGAAATGATGATTCTTCTTCGAAGAAAAGGCGTCTTAATTATCCCTTACTTGGACGATCTCCTGATAAGGGCAAGGTCCAGAGAACAGTTAGAGGTCGGAGTAGCACTATCTCAAGTAGTACTACGACAGCACGGATGGATTCTAAATATTCCAAAATCGCAGCTGATTCCGACGACACGTCTGCTGTTCCTAGGGATGATTCTGGACACAGTACAGAAAAAGGTGTTTCTCCCGGAGGAGAAAGCCAAGGAGTTATCCGACCTAGTCAGGAACCTCCTAAGACCAGGCCAAGTGTCAGTACATCAATGCACAAGGGTCCTGGGAAAGATGGTGGCTTCTTACGAAGCGATTCCATTCGGCAGATTCCACGCAAGAACTTTTCAGTGGGATCTGCTGGACAAATGGTCCGGATCGCATCTTCAAATGCATCAGCGGATAACCCTGTCTCCAAGGACAAGGGTGTCTCTCCTGTGGTGGTTACAGAGTGCTCATCTCCTAGAGGGCCGCAGATTCGGCATTCAGGATTGGGTCCTGGTGACCACGGATGCCAGCCTGAGAGGCTGGGGAGCAGTCACACAGGGAAGAAATTTCCAGGGCTTGTGGTCAAGCATGGAAACGTCACTTCACATAAATATCCTGGAACTAAGGGCCATTTACAATGCCCTAAGTCAGGCAAGACCTCTGCTTCAGGGTCAGCCGGTGTTGATCCAGTCGGACAACATCACGGCAGTCGCCCACGTAAACAGACAGGGCGGCACAAGAAGCAGGAGGGCAATGATGGAAGTGGCAAGGATTCTTCGCTGGGCGGAGAATCATGTGATAGCACTGTCAGCAGTGTTCATTCCGGGAGTGGACAACTGGGAAGCAGACTTCCTCAGCAGACACGATCTTCACCCGGGGGAGTGGGGACTTCACCCAGAAGTCTTCCACATGATTGTGAACCGTTGGGAAAAACCAAAGGTGGACATGATGGCGTCCCGCCTCAACAAAAAACTGGACAGATATTGCGCCAGGTCAAGGGACCCTCAGGCAATAGCTGTGGACGCTCTGGTAACACCGTGGGTGTACCAGTCAGTGTATGTGTTCCCTCCTCTTCCTCTCATACCAAAAGTACTGAGAATCATAAGAAGGAGAGGAGTAAAGACTATACTCGTGGCTCCGGATTGGCCAAGAAGGACTTGGTACCCGGAAATTCAAGAGATGCTCACGGAAGACCCGTGGCCTCTACCTCTAAGAAAGGACCTGCTCCAGCAGGGACCATGTCTGTTCCAAGACTTACCGTGGCTGCGTTTGACGGCATGGCGGTTGAACGCCGGATCCTGAAGGAAAAAGGCATTCCGGATGAAGTCATCCCTACCCTGATCAAAGCCAGGAAGGATGTAACCGTACAACATTATCACCGTATTTGGCGTAAATATGTTGCGTGGTGCGAGGCCAGGAAGGCCCCTACAGAGGAATTTCAACTGGGTCGTTTCCTGCATTTCCTGCAAACAGGACTGTCTATGGGCCTCAAATTAGGGTCCATTAAGGTTCAAATTTCGGCCCTGTCAATATTCTTCCAAAAAGAACTGGCTTCTGTTCCTGAAGTTCAGACTTTTGTCAAGGGAGTACTGCATATACAGCCTCCTTTTGTGCCTCCAGTGGCACCTTGGGATCTCAATGTAGTTTTGGGATTCCTAAAATCACATTGGTTTGAACCACTCACCACTGTGGACTTAAAATATCTCACATGGAAAGTGGTAATGCTGTTAGCCCTGGCTTCAGCCAGGCGTGTCTCAGAATTGGCGGCTTTATCCTATAAAAGCCCTTACCTAATTTTTCATACGGACAGGGCAGAATTGAGGACTCGTCCTCAATTTCTCCCTAAGGTGGTTTCAGCGTTTCACTTGAGCCAGCCTATTGTGGTGCCTGCGGCTACTAGGGACTTGGAGGATTCCAAGTTGCTGGACGTAGTCAGGGCCCTGAGGATGTATGTTTCCAGGACGGCTGGAGTCAGAAAATCTGATTCGCTGTTTATCCTGTATGCACCCAACAAGCTGGGTGCTCCTGCTTCTAAGCAGACGATTGCTCGTTGGATTTGTAGTACAATTCAGCTTGCACATTCTGTGGCAGGCCTGCCACAGCCAAAATCTGTAAAAGCCCATTCCACACGGAAAGTGGGCTCATCTTGGGCGGCTGCCCGAGGGGTCTCGGCTTTACAACTTTGCCGAGCAGCTACTTGGTCAGGGACAAACACGTTTGCTAAATTCTACAAATTTGATACCCTGGCTGAGGAGGACCTGGAGTTCTCTCATTCGGTGCTGCAGAGTCATCCGCACTCTCCCGCCCGTTTGGGAGCTTTGGTATAATCCCCATGGTCCTTTCGGAGTCCCCAGCATCCACTAGGACGTTAGAGAAAATAAGAATTTACTTACCGATAATTCTATTTCTCATAGTCCGTAGTGGATGCTGGGCGCCCATCCCAAGTGCGGATTGTCTGCATTACTTGTACATAGTTATTGTTACAAAATCGGGTTATTGTTGTTGTGAGCCATCTTTTCAGAGGCTCCTCTGTTATCATGCTGTTAACTGGGTTCAGATCACAAGTTATACGGTGTGATTGGTGTGGCTGGTATGAGTCTTACCCGGGATTCATAAATCCTTCCTTATTGTGTACGCTCGTCCGGGCACAGTATCCTAACTGAGGCTTGGAGGAGGGTCATAGGGGGAGGAGCCAGTGCACACCAGGTAGTCCTAAAGCTTTTTACTTTTGTGCCCAGTCTCCTGCGGAGCCGCTATTCCCCATGGTCCTTTCGGAGTCCCCAGCATCCACTACGGACTATGAGAAATAGAATTATCGGTAAGTAAATTCTTATTATTTTTTATAATTTTAAAGTTTTATCAGATATTTTAATATAGTTTTTAAGCCATTGTGGCTTATTATGAGTCTTATGTATCTTGTGGTTATCTGTGCACATGTGCTGTATAAATTGACAACTGTTGCACATGTGATGTGTAAAGCATATGCACACGGACCGATTTTCCAAATGCAGACTGATTTAAGGCTATTGATGCTTTGTCGTTTTATTTAAATATGCATTCATTCTTTTTTTACATAGCATTACATAAAAAATAGGCTTCAAGTAAAGCAAAATATAAAGCATGAACTAAAACTTGTTCCAATTTTCTGTATTTATCTTGCTGAATGTGTAATTAGTTTTCTCACAATATATATTGACAATATCTTGCAGTGAACATTCTTATGTCAAGAAAAAGGTAACCTTTCAGAAGCACCAATGGATAAGAAGTCTAATCTTGCAATTTAAAGGATTATTACAAATCTTTGCAAATGCTGTGGCCATACTGATCTCTCACCATTCAACTTCCATGGTTCTACTTTGTCCTTCACTGATACACCATCTACAGGATCAAGCTCGTCAGTGTTAAACCTCTCAATCCAAACATCACTCCAATACCTTACCTTTTTTTACTCAACAGATAATAGCACTCTTGCCCTTTCCATGCTGCTATTAACATGTGTCTATCATTTCATCTGTTCAAGACTTGATAATCCTGCATCAAAGAATTCTCTGCTACATTACCCTGTCTAACTCCTAACTCATTAATCCACCTGATCATACTCTCCATAAAATGTCACTTTCTTTTAATAATTTTTAGCCGACCAATATTTCTTTTTTGATTATTAATTTTCCACTTTACATCATCATGATTTGAAACTCAACCCTTTACCTCCTCCACTACTGGCCCCTATCTGTGTGTACACCCCCCTCCTTCCCCAGCTTCCAGTGTAAATACTTATGGGCAGGGCCAAAAATTAACTGTCCATGTGCCCTTCCTGCTAAAAATCTATAATTTGGTTTTTTATGGCATGATTAAAAAATGAAAAATGCATGGTTCATTTAACCTTTATTACCAAAATGTATGTACCCATATATCTTTCCAATCCTTTTAGGGTCACACTACTAACTTTGTGTTTAACATTGTAGATGACTGGTGTAGTATTTTTTAGTAAAGTTGTCCCATTTTCTCTACATAACCTCAATAATGAGTAATTTTTCTTTTATGTTGTACGGGATACTGGAAATGTATTTAATATCATGAGGTATAGATGGGACCACTTTGAGGCATGGGCACTATAGAAGTTTGATTGTGTGCTGGGTCCTCCCTCTATGCTCCTCCTACCAGACTCCATTTAGAAAATATACTCGGAGGAGCCGGTCACGTCCTTGGAAGTTCCTGAAGATTTTTCTGCATTTATTTTTCTCTAACGTCCTAAGTGGATGCTGGGACTCCGTAAGGACCATGGGGAATAGCGGCTCCGCAGGAGACAGGGCACAAAATAAAAGCTTGAGATATCAGGTGGTGTGCACTGGCTCCTCCCCCTATGACCCTCCTCCAAGCCAGTTAGATTTTTGTGCCCGGCCGAGAAGGGTGCAAACTAGGTAGCTCTCCAGAGCTGCTTAGAATAAAAGTTTAGTTAGGTTTTTTTATTTTCAGTGAGTCCTGCTGGCAACAGGCTCACTGCATCGTGGGACTAAGGGGAGAAGAAGCGAACTCACCTGAGTGCAGAGTGGATTGGGCTTCTTAGGCTACTGGACGTTAGCTCCAGAGGGACGATCACAGGTTCAGCCTGGATGGGTCACCGGAGCCGCGCCGCCGTCCCCCTTACAGAGCCAGAAGAGACGAAGGTCCGGTGAAAGCGGCGGCAGAAGACATCCTGTCTTCAAGACTAAGGTAGCGCACAGCACCGCAGCTGTGCGCCATTGCTCTCAGCACACTTCACACTCCGGTCACTGAGGGTGCAGGGCGCTGGGGGGGAGCGCCCTGAGACGCAATATAACACACATATACCTTAGCTGGCAAAAGGAATACATCACATATAGCTCCAGGGCTATATGGATGTATTTTTTCCCCTGCCATTTTACACAAAAAAGCGGGAGTTAAGGACGTCGTGAAGGGGCGGGGCCTATCTCCTCAGCACACTGGCGCCATTATTCCCTCACAGCTCCGCTGGAAGGACGGCTCCCTGATTCTCCCCTGCAGTACTGCATCTGATTCAGGGTAAAAAAGAGAAGGGGGGGCATTTTGGCAGCAAATAACTAGATTAACAGCAGCTATAAGGGATTAACACTTATATAAGGTTATCCCTGTATATATATAGCGCTGGGTGTGTGCTGGCAGACTCTCCCTCTGTCTCTCCAAAGGGCTAAGTAGGGTCCTGTCCTCTATCAGAGCATTCCCGGTGTGTGTGCTGTGTGTCGGTACGCGTGTGTTGACATGTATGAGGAGGAAAATGAGGTGGAGGCGGAGCAGTTGCCTGTGTTAGTGATGTCACCCCCTAGGGAGTCGACACCTGACTGGATGATTGTGTTTAAGCAATTAAGTGATAATGTCAGCAATTTACAAAAAACTGTTGACGACATGAGAAAGCCGGCAAATCAATTAGTGCCTGTTCAGGCGTCTCAGACACCCTCAGGGGCCCTAAAACGGCCGCTACCTCAGTGGGTCGACACGGATCCAGATACAGATACTGAATCTAGTGTCGACGGTGACGAGACAAACGTAATGTCCAGTAGGGCCACACGTTACATGATCACGGCAATGAAAGAGGCATTGAACCTTTCTGACACTACAAATACCTCAAAGGCGGGTATTATGTGGGGTGTGAAAAAACTGCCAATAGTTTTTCCTGAGTCTGAGGAAATAAATGAGGTGTGTGATAAAGCGTGGGTTTCCCCCGATAAAAAAACAGCTAATTTCTAATAAGTTATTAGCACTATACCCTTTCCCGCCAGAGGTTAGGGCACGGTGGGAAACACCCCCTAGGGTAGATAAGGCGCTCACACGTTTATCTAAACAAGTAGCGTTACCGTCCCCTGATACGGCCACCCTCAAAGAACCAGCTGATAGGAGGCTGGAAAATATCCTGAAAAGTATATACACACATACTGGTGTTATACTGCGACCAGCAATCGCATCAGCCTGGATGTGCAGTGCTGGAGTCGCATGGGCGGATTCCCTGACTGAGAATATTGGTACCCTGGATAGGGACAATATTCTGTTAACTATAGAACATTTAAAGGATGCATTGCTATATATGCGTGATGCGCAGAGGGATATTTGTACCCTGGCATCAAGAGTAAGCGCAATGTCCATCTCTGCCAGAAGAGCATTATGGACCAGACAGTGGTCAGGGGACGCAGATTCCAAACGGCACATGGAAGTATTGCCGTATAAGGGGGAGGAGTTATTTGGGGCTGGTCTAACAGACCTGGTGGCCACGGCAACGGCTGGAAAATCCACCTTTTTACCCCAGGTTACTTCACATCAACAGAAAAAGACACAGTCTTTTCAAACTCAGTCCTTTCGTTCCCATAAGTACAAGCGAGCAAAAGGTCACTCTTTTCTGCCCAAGGGCAGAGGAAGAGGAAAACGGCAGCACCATGCAGCCGCTTCCCAGGAGCAGAAGCCCTCCCCTGCTTCTGCCAAGTCTTCAGCATGACGCTGGGGCTTTACAAGCAGACTCAGACACGGTGGGGGCCCGTCTCAAGAATTTCAACGCGCAGTGGGCTCACTCGCAAGTGGATCCCTGGATTCTACAGGTAGTATCACAGGGGTACAAACTGGAATTCGAGGCGTTTCCTCCTCATCGGTTCCTGAAGTCTGCTTTACCAAAGTCTCCCTCCGACAGGGAGGCAGTTCTGGAAGCCATTCACAAGCTGTACTCCCAGCAGGTGATAATCAAGGTACCCCTCTTACAACAGGGGAAGGGGTATTATTCCACACTATTTGTGGTACCGAAGCCGGACGGCTCGGTGAGACCAATATTAAATCTAAAATCTTTGAACACTTACATAAAAAGGTTCAAATTCAAGATGGAGTCACTCAGAGCGGTGATAGCGAACCTGGAAGAGGGGGACTATATGGTGTCGCTGGACATCAAGGATGCTTATCTCCACGTCCCAATATATCCTTATCACCAAGGGTACCTCAGGTTTGTAGTACAAAACTGTCATTATCAGTTTCAGACGCTGCCGTTTGGATTGTCCACGGCGCCTCGGGTCTTTACCAAGGTAATGGCCGAAATGATGATTCTTCTACGAAGAAAAGGCATCTTAATTATCCCTTACTTGGACGATCTCCTGATAAGGGCAAGAACCAAGGAACAGTTAGAAGTCGGAGTGGCACTATCTCAGGTAGTGCTAAGTCAGCACGGATGGATTCTAAATATTCCAAAATCGCAGCTGATTCCAACGACACGTCTACTGTTCTTAGGAATGATTCTGGACACAGTCCAGAAGAAGGTGTTTCTCCCGGAGGAGAAGGCCAGGGAGTTATCCGAGCTAGTCAGGAACCTCCTAAAACCAGGACAGGTCTCAGTGCATCAGTGCACAAGGGTCCTGGGAAAAATGGTGGCTTCTTACGAAGCGATTCCATTCGGAAGATTCCATGCAAGAACTTTTCAGTGGGATCTACTGGGAAAATGGTCCGGATCGCATCTTCAGATGCATCAACGGATAACCCTGTCGCCAAGGACAAGGGTGTCTCTCCTGTGGTGGCTTCAGAGGGCTCATCTACTAGAGGGCCGCAGATTTGGCATTCAGGATTGGATCCTGGTAACCACGGATGCCAGCCTGAGAGGCTGGGGAGCAGTCACACAGGGAAGGAATTTCCAGGGCTTGTGGTCAAGCATGGAAACATCTCTTCATATAAACATTCTAGAACTAAGGGCCATTTACAATGCCTTAATTCAAGCAAAACCTCTGCTTCAGGGTCAGGCGGTGTTGATCCAGTCGGACAACATCACGTCAGTCGCCCACATAAACAGACAGGGCGGCACGAGAAGCAGGAGGGCAATGGCAGAAACTGCAAGGATTCTTCGCTGGGCGGAAAATCATGTGATAGCACTGTCAGCAGTGTTCATTCCGGGAGTGGACAACTGGGAAGCAGACTTCCTCAGCAGACACGACCTTCACCCGGGAGAGTGGGGACTTCACCCAGAAGTCTTCCACCAAATTGTAAACCGTTGGGAAAGACCAAAGGTGGACATGATGGCGTCACGTCTAAACAAAAAACTGGACAGATATTGCGCCAGGTCAAGGGACCCTCAGGCAATAGCAGTGGACGCTCTGGTAACGCCGTGGGTGTACCAGTCAGTGTATGTATTCCCTCCTCTGCCCCTCATACCGAAAGTATTGAGAATCATAAGAAGGAGAGGAGTAAGAACTATACTCGTGGTTCCGGATTGGCCAAGAAGGTCTTGGTACCCGGAACTTCAAGAGATGCTCACGGACGAACCGTGGCCTCTACCTCTAAGACAGGACCTGCTACTGCAGGGGCCTTGTCTGTTCCAAGACTTACCGCGGCTGCGTTTGACGGCATGGCGGTTGAACGCCGGATCCTGAAGGACAAGGGCATTCCAGAAGAAGTCATCCCTACTCTGGTAAAAGCCAGAAAGGAAGTAACCGCAAAACATTATCACCGCATTTGGCGTAAATATGTTGCGTGGTGTGAGGCCAAGAAGGCCCCTACACAGAAATTTCAACTGGGTCGTTTCTTGCAGTGAAAGGGGTGCTGCACATACAGCCTCCTTTTGTGCCTCCAGTGGCACCTTGGGATCTCAATGTTGTGTTGAGATTTCTAAAATCACACTGGTTTGAACCATTGTCTACGGTAGATTTAAAATATCTCACGTGGAAGGTGTCGATGCTGTTGGCCTTGGCTTCAGCTAGGCGTGTGTCAGAATTGGCGGCTTTATCATGTAAAAGCCCTTACCTAAATTTTCATTCTGACAGGGCGGAATTGAGGACTCGTCCTCAATTTCTACCTAAGGTGGTTTCTGCATTTCACATGAACCAACCTATTGTGGTACCTGCGGCTACTAGGGACTTAGAGGACTCTAAGTTGCTGGACGTTGTCAGGGCCTTGAAAATATGTTTCCAGGACGGCTGGAGTCAGGAAAACTGACTCGCTGTTTATCCTGTATGCACCCAACAAGCTGGGTGCTCCTGCTTCAAAGCAGACGATTGCTCGTTGGATTTGTAGTACAATTCAGCTTGCACATTCCGTGGCAGGATTGCCACAGCCAAAATCAGTAAAAGCCCATTCCACAAGGAAAGTGGGCTCATCTTGGGCGGCTGCCCGAGGGGTCTCGGCTTTACAACTTTGCCGAGCAGCTACTTGGTCAGGGGCAAACACGTTTGCTAAATTCTACAAATTTGATACCCTGGCTGAGGAGGACTTGGAGTTCTCTCATTCGGTGCTGCAGAGTCATCCGCACTCTCCCGCCCGTTTGGGAGCTTTGGTATAATCCCCATGGTCCTTACGGAGTCCCAGCATCCACTTAGGACGTTAGAGAAAATAAGATTTTACTTACCGATAAATCTATTTCTCGTAGTCCGTAGTGGATGCTGGGCGCCCATCCCTAGTGCGGATTGTCTGCAATACTTGTATATAGTTATTGTTACAAAAAATTCGGGTTATTATTGTTGAGCCATCTTTTCAGAGGCTCCTTTAAATTTATCATACTGTTAACTGGGTTCAGATCACGAGTTGTACGGTGTGATTGGTGTGGCTGGTATGAGTCTTACCCGGGATTCAATATCCTTCCTTATTATGTACGCTCGTCCGGGCACAGTATCCTAACTGGCTTGGAGGAGGGTCATAGGGGGAGGAGCCAGTGCACACCACCTGATATCTCAAGCTTTTATTTTGTGCCCTGTCTCCTGCGGAGCCGCTATTCCCCATGGTCCTTACGGAGTCCCAGCATCCACTACGGACTACGAGAAATAGATTTATCGGTAAGTAAAATCTTATTTTAATAAGTTTATTTTCATGCAGTAATTGATGGCAAAAGCCTGCCTGATTCGTGGGACTTAGGAGGGGGGGACGGTCAAACCTATCTCAGGGTTACTGGTCCCGTTTTTCACTGACAGGACGCTAGCTCCTGAGGCAACTATTCGCAAGCTCCACCACGGTGAGCGTGCTTTCCCGCAGCACGCAGCCACCCCTAACAGAGCCAGAAGATAGAAGAGTGGTGAGTACTAAGTCTGCATCACGGTTAGTGGTTTGCCGGCCATTATGGCGGCATTAGGGTACGGAGATGCACTGCTTCTACATGGGGCGAACTGAGTCTCTTGATTGTTATTTCATGAGGATAGGACGGAACTCCGTACAAGAGCGGACTTTCTTTCCAAGGTTGTTTACGGTTTTCATGTAAACCAATCAATTGTGGTCCCATCTTTCCGGGGTACCGCAGATGAAGATGTGGCGTTGGATGTTGTCCGAGCTTTACGGGTGTACGTACAAGTTGCGTCGTCCTTCAGGAAGTCGGACCATTTATTGGTGTTCTTTATGATGTGCCAAAGAAGGGTTGCCCGGCTTCTAAGAAGTCTCTGTCTCGATGGATTAGACTTGCCATTCGGCAATCTTATATTTCCTGTGGAAAACAGATTCGGGTTCAGACGGGTGCTCATACCACACGGTCAGTGGGTGCCTCATGGGCGGCTGCCAGAGGTGCTTCCACTACTCAACTTTGCAGAGCGGCGACGTGGTCCTCAGCCCACACGTTTGCTAAATTTTACAAATTTGATACCTTTGCGTCCGAAGATTCAAAGTTTCGACGTTTCGTTTTGCAGGACTCCAACAGCACTTACTCCCTGTGGGTTAACTTTGGGACGTCCCCTAATGTCTAAAGAGAGCTCCAGTGTCCCCTAGTGGGTGAAAGCGAAAAGAGGATTTTGGTATTTGTCGATAAATCCATTTCTCTGAATCCTCTAGGGGACACTGGATGCACACCTCGGTGCTGTCAGCCTGCTGTTTCTGGTTCTTGTTCAAACAGTTCGTACAAACAGTGTTACTTTTTTCAGTTAAAGAAGTTTCTTGGATGCTGTTTGATAGGTTGTACGGTTCTGTTCCTCGCCATTTGCGCTAGTATCATGTCCTATTCTCTCAGTCAAATTTTCCAAACTGGGGGAGGAGGGATGTGAAGGGGGAGGAGCCGGCTGTGCAGACAATACTAGTTTTAGATTGTGCCACACCGGTTGCAAGCTTCACACCCCTAATGTCTAAAGCAGGGGTGGGGAACCTCAGGCCCAAGGGCCGTATAAGGCCCTCAAAGCCACTTGATCCGGCCCAGCTAGGCTCACCTAAACGAGAGGAGATGCTGAGCAACGGCTGAGATTTCACCACCAGCGGGCACCCGGCTCCTCAGCAGCAGCTCACTCCTGAGCTCCAGCTTCTGGCTCAGGCAGTGTACATGTGTGGCTGTGCGGCGCTATGGGAGAGACGTCATGACATCTCTACCATAGTTTCGAGGAGAGGGAGGGCAGTGGTCTGGAAGCAGGAGCAGGGCTGGTGAGCATTGTGGTTTTTTTTTTTCTTTCTTTTAATGTGTGTGTGTGTGTGTGTGTGTGTGTGTAAGCGGCACTACTGGGGGGGCATATTTAATGTGGCATAACTACAGGGGGAATATCTAATGGGGCATAACTACAGGTGGCATATTTAATGGGGCATAACTGACAGGGCATATCTAATGGGCCAAAACAGCTGACAGTGGGCATATCTAATGGGGCATAACAACTGACTAGGGGTAAATCTAATCGGGCATAACAAGTGACTGGGGGTCTAACTACTGACTGGGGGCAGGCTAATTTTTAAGTTGATCATTTTAGTATGGCCCCCGAAGGATTTTCTAAATATCCAAATGTCCCTTGGTAGAAAAAAGGTTCCCCACCCCTGGTCTAAAGAGAGCTCAAGTGTCCCCTAGAGGATTCAGAGAAATGGATTTATCGGTAATTACCAAAATCCTCTTTTTAACCTTTTTCTTTGGGGGGAGGGGGGTGCTGTCACTGTTACAGTATGTCAGGTAAAGAGTGTTTTTCATGTAATGCACAGTGTTGCTCTTCAGGGGGTTCACTAATGTGTACTCCATGTAGCATCCCTTCCCAGGCTAGTGGGGCAGAACCATGATGGCTGGACTCCATTAGGGGAAAGATTTCCAACATTCCTACGACATTTATCTCGTAATGAGAGAGATGGAATATTTAATGCAGTCTATGAATGAGTTTATTAAAAAGGACTTGGTACCCAGACCAGCGTCTGAGTCCTCTACCATTTGTCCACAAAATGTACTTTGGCCCATGTCCTGCATTCTGACTGATGATGAAGGGTCAGAGATGGAGTAAGGTGAGGTGGAAACAGAGGTAGGGGAGGGTTCTCTGTCACAAGGGGTAGGGGCTATCAGAGAAATTCTAAATATCCTTGATAAAGTGATGGAGGAGAGGGATGAATTTCACTTTAATATTAAGAAAAAATCGTCAGCCACTTTTCCTGTGTCAAAGTAACTCAACTACCTGTTTGAAGAACCGTGGGTAAATCCAGATAAGACATTTAAAATTCCTAGGAGGGTTATCTTTTCCTTTTTCCTCCTGTGGATGTAAAAAAAAAATTTGAACATATAACGATTGTTAATTCGTCAGTCTCCAGGCTCTCACGTAAAATTGTTTTAGCTGTCCCTGGTGCAGTCTCTCTAAAAGAAACGGCTGATTGCAAGATTGAGACTAAACTCAAATCTTTTTATACTGCTGTCGTGGTGTCCGGGAGACCCACTGTCGCATGTGGGTGGATTACAAGAGCCATTGCTATATGTTCAGGTAGTTTAATTGAGGGGTTAGACACTTTACCTCAAGAGTAAATTGTTTAGCTCCTGCAACATATACAAGACTCTGCGAACTTTATGGTGGAAGCTATAAAAGAAATAGTTTTTCTTAATGCACGCACTACAGCTGTGGCAGTGTCGATACACAGAGGATTATGGCTACGTCAGTGGACTGCAGACGCGGACTCCAGGAAATGAGTGAAAGGCCCACCTTTCACTCGAGAGGATTTATTTGTAGATGAACTCGACAAATGGATCTCCCGAGCTACTAAGGGTAAGTCCACATATCTTATTTCTGCAGCTCTGCCAGCTAGGAAGGCCAACTCTGGACCTAATCTACAATCCTTTCAGACTGCCAAGTATAGGGGCAATGCAAGAGGTTCTTTTACTGCCGCCAGAGGTGCTAGAGGCAAACCATGCAAATCAGCGGCTGCTGGTTCTCAGGAGCAGAGCTCCGTTTCTGTCTCTTCAAAGCCTTCCACATGACGGTTGGCCTCGATGCCTGATAGGCAGTTGGGAGCCCGGCTACAAATCTTCAGTCACATCTGGACAAGATCTTGCCAGGATCTATGGGTCATAGACCTTATATCCCAGGGATACCGGATGCAGTTCCAGGATCGCCCACCTTACAGATTCTTCAAATCAGGCTTACCAGTTTCACAAGAAGCAAGACTAAACTTACACATGCCATTCAAAAACTGTTACAGACCCAAGTCATTTTTCCATTTCCACCTCATAAAAAAAAACTATTAATATTCCAGCTTGTTTGAAGTACCGTAACTGTACAGTTCTGAAAGATTTTTAACCTCAAGTCTTTGAACCCGTAATTACGAGTGTTTAAAATTCAAGGTGGAGTCTTTGAGTGCGGTAATCTCAAGTCTAGGATGGGGAATTCCTAGCATCTCTGGATGTCAAGGATGCGTACCTTCACATTCCGATCTGGCTGCCTCATCAGGGTTATCTACGGTTTGCGCTGCAAGACTGCACCAGTTTCAGTCCATGCCGTTTGGTCTCTACACGCCACCGATGGTCTTTACCAACGTGATGGCAGAGATGATGTTTCTACTCCGCAAATGGGGTGAATATAATTCCATACTTGGACGACCTTATGATAAAGGCACCGTTCTTTGAAAAGCTGTTAGAGAACATTGCCCTATCAACCAGACTACTCCTGGATCATGGGTGGATTCTGAACCTACCAAAATCTCACCTAGAACAAACGCAGAGGCTTCAGTTCCTGGAGATGATACTGGACACAGTCTCAAAGTATTCCTTCCCTTGTAAAACGCAATGGGAATCCAATTGATGGTTCGAGACCTCTTTAAGCAGATAAGAATCTCTGCATACGCCTTCTGGTGGAAAATGGTGGCTTCTTACGAAGCAACTCAGTATGGAAGGTTTCATGCGAGGCCCTTCCAGCTAGATCTGTTGGACAAATGGTCCGGATCTCATCTTCACATGCACCAGAGGATTCGTCTGTCACCCAAATCTGGGATGTCCCTCCTGTGGTGGATACAGACTTCTCACCTAGTCTAGGGTCGTAGTTTCGGGATTCAGAATTTGATTCTGTTAACCACAGATGCAAGCCTCAGAGGTTGGGGAGCATTCACCCAGGGGGTGTAGTTTTAGTGAAGATGGTCAAGTCAGGAAGTCGTCCCGATAAACATACTAGAACTCAGGGCTATCTGCAATACCCTTCAGCAAGCATCATCTCTTCATAATCAGGCCGTCCAGTCAGACAATGTGACGGCGATAACGTACATAAACCAACAGGGCGATAAAAGCATAGCCGCATGTCAAAGGTGTCAAAATTGTTCTGCTGTGCTGAAAAACACGCAGTGGCGTTTTCATCGAGCTTCATTCCGGGAATAGACAACTGGTAAGCAGACTTCATCAGCAGACATGTTCTGCATGCGGGGGAATGTGGTCTCCACCCAGAGGTGATCCGGTGGTTAACACGTCGGTGAGGGTATCCACAAAATGACATGATGGCCTCTTGACTCAATAGGAAGCTCAAGCGGTACTGTTCAAGGTCGAGGAAGCCACAGGCAGTAGCGGTATACACCTTAACTAATTTTGGGTTTACCATCTGGTGTACTGGTTTCCAAACATTCCTCTGATCCCAAGAATTCTAAAAGGAAGTAAAAAAGGGAAAATTTTCAAGAAATCATCATTGCTCCAGACTGGCCACGAAGGGCCTGGTATGTGGATCTTCTTGAGATTCTGATCGAAGATCTGTGAGCTCTGCCTCTTTCAGAGGACCTTCTGCAGCAGGCAACGTTCGTCTCTCAAGACTCTTCATGGCTACATTTAACGGCATGGATGTCGAACGGTTGATTTTAAACAGGAGATGTATTATTGACAATGTCACCACAACTATGATCCAAGTCATAAAGGGAGTAACATGTTATTTTGAAGAAATATGTATCTTGGTTTGAGAGCAGACAATAATCTGCAGTGGAATTTCATTTGGGACGTTTCATGCTTTTTCTGCAGTTGGGAGTGGATGTTAGCCAATGCCTAGGCTCCATTAAAGTTAGGATTTCTGGATTGTCCATTTTCTTTCATAAACAATTGGCTTCTCTCCCTTAGGTCCAGATGTTCTTGAAAGGTGTTCTGCATACTGGTTTGAACCGTTGCAGGATGTAGATTTAAATTACCTTACGCAGAAGACCGTCATACTGTTGGCCTTGGCTTCAGCAAGAGGTGTGTCGGAGCTGTGGGAATTGTCTCACAAGAAAACGTAATTTTCCATGAGGACAGAGCTGAACTCAGGACTCGTCAGCAATTTCTTCCTAAGGTGGTGTCCGTGTTTCACATAAACCAAACTATTGTAGTTCCGGCTATTAATGATGCCTCTGCTACTTCAAAGTCTTTGGATGTTGTAAGGGCTTTGAAGGTCTATGTGAAGAAAACTGCTCGTCATAGGAAATTGGACTCAATGTTTGTTCTTTATGATCCCAATAAAATTTGGTGTCCTGCTGGATCAGGCTCAGTATCCAGCATGCCTATTCCACGGCAGGTTTTCCGAATCCAAAATCTGTTCAAGCCCACTCTACTCAGTCAGTCAGTGGGTTATTCTTGGCCGGCTGCCAGGGGTATCTTGTATTTACAGCTCTGCAGAGCAGTTACCTGGTCGTGTTCAAACGCGTTTGCTAATTTCTCCAAGTTCGATACTTTTACCAAACTGAAGGTCCTCAGAGGCCAATCAGTTCTGCAGGAACCTCAGCACCCTAACACCCGGTTTGTGAGCTTTGTTACTTTCCCATGGTACTAAATGGATTCCCAATATTCCCTAGGACGTAAGAGAAATTAGGATTTTAATAACCTACCAGTAAATAATTTTTCTTTTTTTATCTATTTTTTTTTATTAACACCTCTTGAATTCACGACTTGTTGGAAAACACGTGGATTGGCTTATACACGTGTTTCTTTTGTAAGCCGCGGACAAATAAGACAGGTTTTTGGACAAGTTTCAACAATGTAAATTCGAGAGTTAAAAAGTCGGATTGACATTGTCGAGAGCGGACAAATGCTGTCTGAGTTGGCTGCTCACAGCCTTTCCGTTAAAAAGGATCCGAAAGTCATTGTATACCCCCCATAGTTTGTATCTATTTTAAGTACATATTTAATGAGGTGACTAATTTGAAACATGTTGTTGAGGGAAGGAGAGAATTAATAATGCAAAATTTTTAATGAGTGCCTAAATCAATCATTTGCATTCATAACACAAGTTTAGCAGTGTCCACCTAAAGCTTTACCTAACTTCTATTACCTTAAATACTGTTGATTTAATTATTATGCGTAATATGTTTTTTATGTTTAAGAGCGAAGATCATACATTTATAAAGCCAAGAAATTCTGTTCAACAATGCAAAAAATTGGATTGTCCTGCTGAAATCCACATTGCACATATTATTCGGTTCCCCGAATTTAAGGTAAATTTTAAATTTATTTAAATTTTAAGATATTGCATTCACTACTAAAATTTGACACGCCAAAAAAATTAGTAATTGGGTTATAAAATATCTATTTATCAATTATTATTTTTTGTTAAATATAGATTGTCGCTGAAACAGAAAAAAGAAAAAAGAATGCTGCAAAGAAGATAAAAGAAGCCCTTCTACATGGTAATCTAAAATGCGTCCATACCTATGTTGCAAGATTCCCTCAGGTGTCAGATCATAAATTCCATACAGTTACTGGACAGGTAAGCATTTAATGTTTTGTAAAGTCATAATTTCATTGAAAATATAGTTAAAAAATATATTAATATTTGTTGTGCTTAATAAAATAAAGATTTCTAATTTATTTAAGTTATTGGATACAAATATCAATAAAAACTTGTGTTTGACAAATCATTAAATATTACTGAAATGTTAATTATTGTAATTCACAGTATCCTGAAGTAATTTTTTTTTTTTAAACTAGATCTTTAACAGTACCTCTTCTAGCCAAAAATAGAATACATATTATAGGTACATGTTATATTTTTATATAATAAATTTGTCTGTTAAATACAAATACAACGGCCATTTCTCTCTACTTATACACCTGGACCTATGTGTCCTTCAACACAATGGATTACTCTCATACTACATACTCGTCAGAATATTGAAATATAGGACTGTACAAACTTGAATCAATTCCTAAATCACAAACTACTCCTGCACATCAATCCTTTCTGTTTGTGTTCCTTGGACATCTTCTCTTCTGTCTGTACATCTCCCTGGGTGAATTCATGTTCTTTAACCTCTTCTCTAGCTGGCCAAATTGTATCTGTCATTAGCTTATGTATGTCATAGTGCTGTCTCTAGATGGAACTTGGCAAAACCCAAACTCATTGTGTTCCCCTACATCCAGAGTCTCCCCTCCTCTCAATCTCACTATCATTGTTGATAACAACACTATCTTACCCTGTTCACCATCTCAACACCTTGGATATCATTGACTCTACTCTCTCCTTCAACACACACATTCAACCGCTTACTCCATCCTGTCTGGCCCAGGTCTGCGACATTGCTTGCATCAGATTCTTCCGATTTTAGAATGCTACTAAAATTATTATCCAATAACTAATCCTTTATCAGCTTCTATAGCAACCTTCTCCTTACTGGTCTACATTTTATCCCATCTATTTGCCCTCCGATTTATGAACATTCCAATTAGGATTATTTTCCTCTACCAAAACTGAACATATGACTCTGCCAAGCACTGTCTTCTCTTCCTCTACAGAATGTTCTTAAAACTCCTCACATTCAAGTTAATCTCTACTCTGCTCCCTACATCTTAAACCTAATCTCTGTACATACTCCCACCCTCTCTGTTTGGCTATTGACAATCACCTCTCCTCCATGCTGATTATTGCATTTCACTCTAGAATCCAAGATTTTAAGCATGCTGACCACATAGATTGTAATGAGCACCATCATGCTCTAAAACACCTCCCCCCCCCCTCCCCCCCCCAACCTGCATAAATTCAAATGGGTATTGAAAACCCACCTGTTAATTACTGTATATTTTTACAATAGCTGAGCCATGTCAAGTGTTGCATATTCCACACTCCTACATCGACCATCTGTGTTTTACTTACTGCCCACAGGTCCTCATACAGTAGCACACTCCTAATGTTATCCGTCTGCTCCCATTATATTGAAATCTTTTAGGAGCCCTTGCTATTGGATACAGCTTCAAATCAAATTTTCATTTCATTGAACACCTGGCTTTACAGCTGTATTGTATACTGAGAATTGTTGTGTTAATGGTTTACGGTTATGTTCTGGTTAGTTACTGTTCTTTTTATTTATTTATTTTCTATGTATGTTGATGCGGAATTGTAGTGGTGCACTATAAATATTCTAATAGCATTTTTATAACATTAACACCTATTTAAATATTGTTGATAAAAATGTGTAATTAAATAATATATTTTAATTAACAGATGGCAGACTTACAGGAAAAAGTAGATGTCACAGTAGAAAAGAAAATTATTAGTTTGTACCATGACGGTGTACGCAAAATAAGTGAAATGTTGCGACATTTGAATTCATTTGTGTCGCATGAATTATTTCCTGGTGCTGGTCCACCACCAGATTTACGGAGACGTTTTTTTCCCAACAGAAAAGATATTATTAATATTATGTGCAAAGCTAAATATGCAGGACGGAATTCAGCAATAGATCAGGATAATCTGTTAAATATTTTGAATCAATGGCAGCAGGAAGATTCAAAAATACACGTGTACTGCAGGCCGAAACTGCTACAGATGCAATGATGAGAACAAATTTCTCTTATGCTATCAAACGGAGTGGCAAAGAAAAATGCTACTAAAGTACGGAAATCAAATAACTCTATTGGATGCAACATATCGTACCACACGATATGCCTTGCCACTTTTTTTCCTCTGCGTGAGAAATAATATTGGCTATGCGGTAGTTGGTGCCTTTGTAATCCAACAGGAAACATCTTCATGCATCCTGGAGGCGTTACAATTTTTCAAAACCTGGAACCCAGCTTGGAAACCAAATTGTTTCTTGGTGGATTTCTGTCAGGAAGAGATGAATGCAATAAGTGATTTGTTTGAAGGTTTGTAATTGTTAAAAAAAGTATATGTACAGAGAGTATACCCCATGCTCTGTCACACCCCAATATCTTCTCTGCTGCTCTGTCCTCCACCTACGGCACCTTGCCCTCTTCTCTATTTATCTCCCTCACCACTAATTCAATTATGAATAAATGCAAAGTTCACATAAGATTGTCGTATTTGGCTCGGTTCTGGCTCACACTGTGCATGCAATTTGGAAACTGGGTAGACATTATAAAATAATAATATATATTTGTATATGAAAATGGAGATATTAAAAAAATAATAATAATCTATATATAAATTATGCGCAGAATGTGACTGGCACTCAGAGACTTGTAAGAAAAAAGCTGACACAGTTGCTTATGCCAACTTTTCAGGGCTTCATCCCTTTTATCAAGACAAACTGTCAGAAGCCCAATAAAACAAAAATTGATACATTACCAATCACAACGTGCATGTCCCGTCCATCGCACTCCCGGAGTCACCGTGATGTCACAGGCTCCTGCCGGCGAACAGGCATTCCCCGGGGGGGGGGGGGGGGGTGCAGGGACAGTAGTGTACCATCACTATGACCACAATAGGCAGCTGGAATCGACAAAACACACATGACATTAGCGCATGTTTGTACGAATCTATAGAGAGCGTGTGCAGGCTATAGCAATATATGTTCAATACTGTGTGAAGGACATAACCATGATAGCGATAATAATGGTCCTTTTGGATAAGAACGTGACCATAATGTCCTTATGGCGAAGAGAAAATAGCTGATTTTAGCATATTCTGGCTATTTTCTCTGACGTCCTAGTGGATGCTGGGACTTCCGTAAGGACCATGGGGAATAGCGGCTCCGCAGGAGACTGGGCACAAAAAGTAAAAGCTTTAGACTAGCTGGTGTGCACTGGCTCCTCCCCCTATGACCCTCCTCCAAGCCTCAGTTAGATTTTTGTGCCCGAACGAGAAGGGTGCATGCTAGGTGGCTCTCCTGAGCTGCTTAGAAGTAAAAGTTTTAGTTTAGGTTTTTTATTTTCAGTGAGTCCTGCTGGCAACAGGCTCACTGCATCGTGGGACTAAGGGGAGAAGAAGCGAACTCACCTGCGTGCAGAGTGGATTGGGCTTCTTGGCTACTGGACATTAGCTCCAGAGGGACGATCACAGGCCCAGCCATGGATGGGTCCCGGAGCCGCGCCGCCGGCCCCCTTACAGAGCCAGAAGAGCGAAGAGGTCCGGAGAAATCGGCGGCAGAAGACGTTCCTGTCTTCAGATAAGGTAGCGCACAGCACTGCAGCTGTGCGCCATTGCTCTCAGCACACTTCACACTCCGGTCACTGAGGGTGCAGGGCGCTGGGGGGGAGCGCCCTGAGACGCAATAAAACATGTTTAAACCTTATATGGCTAACGAAATGCATCACATATAGCTCCTGGGCTATATGGATGCATTTCACCCCTGCCAGTTTTCCTAAAAAAAGCGGGAGAAAAGGCCGCCGTGAAGGGGGCGGAGCCTATCTCCTCAGCACACAAGCGCCATTTTCCCTCACAGTTCCGCTGGAAGGAAGGCTCCCAGACTCTCCCCTGCAGTCCTGCTACAGAATCAGGGTAAAACAAGAGAGGGGGGGCACTATTGGCAGCTAATATAAAACAGCAGCTATAAAGGGAGTAACACTTACATAAGGTTATCCCTGTATATATATAGCGCTCTGGTGTGTGCTGGCAAACTCTCCCTCTGTCTCCCCAAAGGGCTCGTGGGGTCCTGTCCTCTTTCAGAGCATTCCCTGTGTGTGTGCTGGGTGTCGGTACGATTGTGTCGACATGTATGAGGAGGAAAATGATGTGGAAGCAGAGCAATTGCCTGTGTTAGTGATGTCACCCCCTAGGGAGTCGACACCTGACTGGATGGTCGTATTTAAAGAATTACGTGACAGTGTCAGCACTTTGCAAAAAACTGTTGACGACATGAGACAGCCGGCAAATCAAGTAGTGCCTGTTCAGGCGTCTCAGACACCGTCGGGGGCGCTAAAACGCCCGTTACCTCAGATGGTCGACACAGACCCAGACACGGATACTGAATCCAGTGTCGACGGTGAGGAGACAAACGTAATGTCCAGTAGGGCCACACGTTACATGATCACGGCAATGAAGGAGGCATTGAATATTTCTGACACTACAAGTACCACAAAAAAAGGGTATTATGTGGGGTGTGAAAAAACTACCAGTAGTTTTTCCTGAATCAGATGAATTAAATGATAAAGCATGGTTTTTCCCCGATAAAAAACTGCTGATTTCTAATAAATTATTGGCACTATACCCTTTCCCGCCAGAGGTTAGGGCGCGTTGGGAAACACCCCCTAGGGTAGATAAGGCGCTCACACGCTTATCAAAACAAGTGGCGTTACCGTCTCCCGTTACGGCCGCCCTTAAGGAACCAGCTGATAGAAGGCTGGAAAATATCCTAAAAGGTATATACACACATACTGGTGTTATACTGCGACCAGCAATCGCCTCAGCCTGGATGTGCAGTGCTGGGGTGGCTTGGTCGGATTCCCTGACTGAAAATATTGATACCCTGGATAGGGACTATATATTATTAACTATAGAGCATTTAAAGGATGCATTACTATATATGCGAGATGCACAGAGGGATATTTGCACCCTGGCATCTAGAGTGAGTGCGATGTCCATTTCTGCCAGAAGAGCGTTATGGACGCGACAGTGGTCAGGTGATGCGGATTCCAAACGACATATGGAAGTATTGCCGTATAAAGGGGAGGAGTTATTTGGGGTCGGTCTATCGGACCTGGTGGCCACAGCAACGGCTGGAAAATCCACCTTTTTTACCCCAGGTCACCTCTCAGCAGAAAAAGACACCGTCTTTTCAAACTCAGTCCTTTCGTTCCCATAAGGGCAAGCGGGCAAAAGGCCACTCATTTCTGCCCCGGGGCAGAGGAAGGGGAAAAAGACTGCACCAGGCAGCCTCTTCCCAGGAGCAGAAGCCCTCCCCCGCTTCTGCCAAGTCTTCAGCATGACGCTGGGGCCTTACAAGCGGACTCAGGCACGGTGGGGGGCCGTCTCAAGAATTTCAGCGCGCAGTGGGCTCACTCGCAAGTGGACCCCTGGATCCTGCAGGTAGTATCACAGGGGTACAAATTGGAATTCGAGACGTCTCCCCCTCGCCGGTTCCTGAAGTCTGCTCTACCAACGTCTCCCTCCGACAGGGAGGCGGTAGTGGAAGCTATTCACAAGCTGTATTCCCAGCAGGTGATAATCAAGGTACCCCTCCTACAACAGGGAAAGGGGTATTATTCCACGCTGTTTGTGGTACCGAAGCCGGACGGCTCGGTGAGACCAATTTTAAATCTAAAATCCTTGAATACTTACATAAAAAGGTTCAAATTCAAGATGGAGTCACTCAGAGCAGTGATAGCGAACCTGGAAGAAGGGGACTATATGGTGTCTCTGGACATCAAAGATGCTTATCTCCATGTCCCAATCTACCCTTCTCACCAAGGGTACCTCAGGTTTGTGGTACAAAACTGTCATTATCAGTTTCAGACGCTGCCGTTTGGATTGTCCACTGCACCACGGGTCTTTACCAAGGTAATGGCCGAAATGATGATTCTTCTTCGAAGAAAAGGCGTCTTAATTATCCCTTACTTGGACGATCTCCTGATAAGGGCAAGGTCCAGGGAACAGTTAGAGGTCGGAGTAGCACTATCTCAGGTAGTGCTACGTCAGCACGGGTGGATCCTAAATATCCCAAAATCACAGCTGATTCCAACAACACGTCTACTGTTCCTGGGGATGATGCTGGACACAGTCCAGAAAAAGGTTTTTCTCCCGGAGGAGAAGGCCAGGGAGTTATCCGAGCTAGTCAGGAAACTCCTAAAACCAGGCCAAGTGTCAGTGCATCAATGCACGAGAGTCCTGGGAAAAATGGTGGCTTCTTACGAAGCGATTCCATTCGGAAGATTCCATGCAAGAACTTTTCAGTGGGATCTGCTGGACAAATGGTCCGGATCGCATCTTCAGATGCATCAGCGGATAACCCTATCTCCAAGGACAAGGGTGTCTCTCCTGTGGTGGTTACAGAGTGCTCATCTTCTAGAGGGCCGCAGATTCGGCTTTCAGGATTGGATGCTGGTGACCACCGATGCCAGCCTGAGAGGCTGGGGAGCAGTCACCTCTGCTTCAGGGTCAGTCGGTATTGATCCAATCGGACAACATCACGGCAGTCGCCCACGTCAACAGACAGGGCGGCACAAGAAGCAGGAGGGCAATGGCAGAAGCTGCCAGGATTCTTCGCTGGGCGGAAAATCATGTGGTGGCACTGTCAGCAGTGTTCATTCCGGGAGTGGACAACTGGGAAGCAGACTTCCTCAGCAGACACGACCTCCACCCGGGGGAGTGGGGACTTCACCCAGAAGTCTTTCAAGTGATTGTAAACCGTTGGGAAAAACCAAAGGTGGACATGATGGCGTTCCGTCTCAACAAAAAACTGGACAGATATTGCGCCAGGTCAAGGGACCCTCAGGCAATAGCGGTGGACGCTCTGGTAACACCGTGGGTGTACCACTCGGTGTATGTGTTCCCTCCTCTGCCTCTCATTCCAAAAGTACTGAGAATCATAAGAAGGAGAGGAGTGAAGACTATACTCGTGGCTCCGGATTGGCCAAGAAGAACTTGGTACCCGGAACTGCAAGAGATGCTCACGGAGGACCCGTGGCCTCTACCTCTAAGAAAGGACCTGCTCCAGCAGGGACCTTGTCTGTTCCAAGACTTACCGCGGCTGCGTTTGACGGCATGGCGGTTGAACGCCGGATCCTGATGGAAAAAGGCATTCCAGATGAAGTCATCCCTACCCTGATCAAAGCCAGGAAGGATGTAACTGCGAAACATTATCACCGCATTTGGCGAAAATATGTTTCCTGGTGTGAGGCTAAGAAGGCCCCCACAGAGGAATTTCAACTGGGTCGTGTCCTGCATTTCCTGCAAGCAGGACTGTCTATGGGCCTAAAATTAGGATCCATTAAGGTTCAAATTTCGGCCCTGTCGATCTTCTTCCAGAAAGAACTGGCTTCATTGCCTGAAGTTCAGACGTTTGTCAAGGGGGTACTGCATATACAACCTCCTTTTGTGCCACCAGTGGCACCTTGGGATCTCAATGTAGTTTTAGGGTTCCTAAAATCACATTGGTTTGAACCACTCACCACTGTGGAATTAAAATATCTCACATGGAAGGTGGTCATGCTGTTAGCTCTGGCGTCAGCCAGGCGTGTCTCAGAAATGGCGGCTTTGTCATATAAAAGCCCTTACCTAATTTTTCATTCAGACAGGGCAGAATTGAGGACTCGTCCTCAATTTCTCCCTAAGGTGGTTTCAGCGTTTCACATGAACCAACCTATTGTGGTGCCTGCGGCTACTAGGGACTTGGAGGACTCCAAGTTGTTGGACGTAGTCAGGGCCCTGAAAATATATGTTTCCAGGACGGCTGGAGTCAGAAAGTCTGACTCGCTGTTTATCCTGTATGCACCCAACAAGCTGGGTGCTCCTGCTTCTAAGCAGACTATTGCTCGTTGGATTTGTAGTACAATTCAGCTTGCACATTCTGTGGCAGGCCTGCCACAGCCAAAATCTGTAAAAGCCCATTCCACAAGAAAAGTGGGCTCATCTTGGGCGGCTGCCCGAGGGCTCTCGGCTTTACAACTTTGCCGAGCAGCTACTTGGTCAGGGGCAAACACGTTTGCAAAATTTTACAAATTCGATACCCTGGCTGAGGAGGACCTGGAGTTCTCTCATTCGGTGCTGCAGAGTCATCCGCACTCTCCCGCCCGTTTGGGAGCTTTGGTATAATCCCCATGGTCCTTACGGAAGTCCCAGCATCCACTAGGACGTCAGAGAAAATAAGAATTTACTTACCGATAATTCTATTTCTCATAGTCCGTAGTGGATGCTGGGAGCCCATCCCAAGTGCGGATTGTCTGCAATACTTGTATATAGTTATTGTTACAAAAAATCGGGTTATTATTGTTGTGAGCCATCTTTTCAGAGGCTCCTACGTTTATCATACTGTTAACTGGGTTCAGATCACAGGTTGTACAGTGTGATTGGTGTGGCTGGTATGAGTCTTACCCGGGATTCAAGATCCTTCCTTATTATGTACGCTCGTCCGGGCACAGTATCCTAACTGAGGCTTGGAGGAGGGTCATAGGGGGAGGAGCCAGTGCACACCAGCTAGTCTAAAGCTTTTACTTTTTGTGCCCAGTCTCCTGCGGAGCCGCTATTCCCCATGGTCCTTACGGAAGTCCCAGCATCCACTACGGACTATGAGAAATAGAATTATCGGTAAGTAAATTCTTATTTTCTCTTCGCCGTAAGGACATAACCATGATAGGGATAATAATGGTCCTTTACATGAAGAGAAAATAGCCAAGTGTTACTAGAAGTGGTTGATTTACTTTCATGTGCAGGACCTGACCACTAGGTGGCAAAAAGGTCCTTATCACGAAGGTAAAGTATACTCTGCATAGATTGAGATAATTTCTCTTCATCAGAAGGACCACGTCCTTACGGCGAAGAGAAAATATACTCAACCCTGGCGCTTCCCTGCGCCCCACGTGACTCAGTGCCGCGTCTGTACAGAGGTGGGCGTGGCCCGGACGCCTCTACAGGCCAACCACGGCGCACATCCTCCGCTACAGGTTGTTGCCATAGTGACACCTCCCCTCCCAGTTTCCGGTGTCACATGGCCGGGCCGCCGCCAGTGGGAGGAGACTCCCCGTTAATGGGCGGGGTTGTTACTTGGTGTGACAGGCTGCTGCGGCGTGTACTATGGGGGTAATTCCAAGTTGATCGCAGCAGGAATTCTGTTAGCAGTTGGGCAAAACCATGTGCACTGCAGGGGGGCAGATGTAACATGTGCAGAGAGAGATAGATAGATTTGGGTGTGGTGAGTTCAATCTGCAATTTAATTTGCAGTGTAAAAATAAAGCATCCAGTATTTACCCTGCACAGAAATAAAATAACCCACCCAAATCTAACTCTCTCTGCACATGTTACAACGCCCCCCCTGCAGTGCACATGGTTTTGCCCAACTGCTAACAAAATTCCTGCTGCGATCAACTTGGAATTTCCCCAATATGTCATGTGTAGCAGTTACCTCATGGCACGTCCAGCCTGTGCTGCCCACTAACATGGGGCAACATGGGGCAACTGGTACCCTGGCACCGGCATTGGCTGGCTGGGCATGCTGAGACTTGTAGTTCCAGGGACTGTGTGATGTAATGACCCCCCCCCCCCCCCCCCCATCCCCTCTGCCCTGGGTACGTTCTCACTGTGATACGTACCGCGTAGCTGGGTACTAGGGGGTGGTCACTGGGCCAATGTCACATCCATAGAGACGCGGCGCAGCCTATGTGCGAGTGTTGCTGACAAAGTACTGGAGCAGAAAAAGCCGGGGTTGCGGTGACACTTGCGCAGTACAGCCAGAGGCCTCAGGGTTGCTGTGACGCATGCGCAATACAGCCAGAGTCCCCAGGGTTGCGGTGACACATGCGCATTACAGCCAGAGGCCCCAGGGTTGCGGTAACGCATGCGCATTACAGCCAGAGGCCCCAGGGTTGCAGCGACGCATGCGCAGTACAGCCAGAGGCCCCAGGGTTGCGGCGACGCATGCGCAGTACAGCCAGAGGCCCCAGGGTTGCGGCGACGCATGCGCAGTACAGCCAGAGGCCTCAGGGTTGCGGAGACGCATGCGCAGTACAGCCAGAGGCCTCAGGGTTGCGGCGATGCATGCGCAGTACATCCAGAGCCCCCAGGGTTGCGGCGACGCATGTGCAGTACAGCCAGAGGCCCCAGGGTTGCGGTGATACATGCGCAGTACAGCCAGAGGCCCCAGGGTTGCGGTGACGCATGCGCAGTACAGCCAGAGGCCCCAGGGTTGCGGTGACGCATGCGCATTACAGCCAGAGGCTCCAGGGTTGCGGTGACGCATGCGCATTACAGCCAGAGGCCTCAGGGTTGCGGCGACGCATGCGCAGTACAGCCAGAGCCCCCAGGGTTGCGGCGACGCATGCGCAGTACAGCCAGAGGCCTCAGGGTTGCGGAGACGCATGCGCAGTACAGCCAAAGGCCTCAGGGTTGCGGCGATGCATGCGCAGTACATCCAGAGCCCCCAGGGTTGCGGCGACGCATGTGCAGTACAGCCAGAGGCCCCAGGGTTGCGGTGATACATGCGCAGTACAGCCAGAGGCCCCAGGGTTGCGGTGACGCATGCGCAGTACAGCCAGAGGCCCCAGGGTTGCGGTGACGCATGCGCATTACAGCCAGAGGCTCCAGGGTTGCGGTGACACATGCGCATTACAGCCAGAGGCCTCAGGGTTGCGGCGACGCATGCGCAGTACAGCCAGAGCCCCCGGGGTTGCGGCGACGCATGCGCAGTACAGCCAGATGCCCCAGGGTTGCGGCGATGCATGCGCAGTACAGCCAGAGGCCTCAGGGTTGCGGCGACGCATGCGTAGTACAGCCAGAGGCCCCAGGGTTGCGGCGACACATGCGCAGTACAGCCAGAGGCCCCAGGGTTGCGGTGGCACATGCTCAGTACAGCCAGAGGCCCCAGGGTTGCTGTGACACATGCTCAGTACAGCCAGAGGCCCCAGGGTTGCGGTGACACATGCTCAGTACAGCCAGAGGCCCCAGGGTTGCGGTGACACATGCTCAGTACAGACAGAGGCCCCGGGGTTGCGGTGACACATGCTCAGTACAGCCAGAGGCCCCAGGGTTGCGGTGACACATGCTCAGTACAGCCAGAGGCCCCAGGGTTGCGGTGACACATGCTCAGTACAGCCAGAGGCCCCAGGGTTGCTGTGACACATGCTCAGTACAGCCAGAGGCCCCAGGGTTGCAGTGACACATGCTCAGTACAGCCAGAGACCTCGGGGTTGCGGTGACACACATGCAGTACAGCCAGAGGCCCCGGGGTTGCGGTGGCACATGCTCAGTACAGCCAGAGGCCCCAGGGTTGCTGTGACACATGCTCAGTACAGCCAGAGGCCCCAGGGTTGCGGTGGCACATGCTCAGTACAGCCAGAGGCCCCAGGGTTGCTGTGACACATGCTCAGTACAGCCAGAGGCCCCAGGGTTGCGGTGACACATGCTCAGTACAGCCAGAGGCTCCGGGGTTGCGGTGACACATGCTCATTACAGCCAGAGGCCCCGGGGTTGCGGTGACACATGCTCAGTACAGCCAGCGGCCCCGGGGTTGCGGTAACACATGCTCAGTACAGCCAGAGGCCCCAGGGTTGCGGTGACACATGCTCAGTACAGCCAGAGGCCTCAGGGTTGCGGTGACACATGCTCAGTACAGCCAGAGGCCCCAGGGTTGCTGTGACACATGCTCAGTACAGCCAGAGGCCCCAGGGTTGCGGTGACACATGCTCAGTACAGCCAGAGGCCCCAGGGTTGCTGTGACACATGCTCAGTACAGCCAGAGGCCCCAGGGTTGCGGTGACACATGCTCAGTACAGCCAGAGGCCTCAGGGTTGCGGTGACACATGCTCAGTACAGCCAGAGGCCTCAGGGTTGCGGTGACACATGCTCCGTACAGCCAGAGGCCCCAGGGTTGCGGTGACACATGCTCAGTACAGCCAGAGGCCTCAGGGTTGCGGTGACACATGCTCAGTACAGCCAGAGGCCCCAGGGTTGCGGTGACACATGCTCAGTACAGACAGAGGCCCCAGGGTTGCGGTGACACATGCTCAGTACAGCCAGAGGCCCCAGGGTTGCGGTGACACATGCTCCGTACAGCCAGAGGCCCCAGGGTTGCGGTGACACATGCTCAGTACAGACAGAGGCCCCAGGGTTGCGGTGACACATGCTCAGTACAACCAGAGGCCTCAGGGTTGCGGTGACACATGCGCAGTACAGCCAGAGGCCCCAGGGTTGCGGCAACACATGCGCAGTACAGCCAGAGGCCCCAGGGTTGCGGTGACACATGCTCAGTACAGCCAGAGGTCCCAGGGTTGCGGTGACACATGCTCAGTACAGACAGAGACGGAAAGGGAACAAGTAAGTATGTTGCTGCATCACCCCCGTAAGACAGACCATCTCCGTGCATGCGCTCAACCATCTCCCAGTCACCGCCCACAAACGCCCAATCCACTTTCAAGACATTTCTGATATACAGTTGTGCTCATAAGTTTACATACCCTAGCAGAATGTGATTTTCTGGCCATTTGACAGAGATAATTCACAAACTTTTCTTTCACTCATGGTTAGTGGTTGGGTGAAGCCATTTATTGTCAAACAACTGTGTTTACTCTTTTTAAATCATAATGACAACAGAAACTACCCAAATGACCCTGATCAAAAGTTTACATACCCTGGAGATTTTGGCCTGATAACATGCACACAAGTTGACACAAACGGGTTTGAATGGCTACTAAAGGTAACCATCCTCACCTGTGATCTGTTTGCTTGTAATCAGTGTGTGTGTCTGTGACAGGACGGTACCGTACGAAAGCACTCGCCGCTTTCGCGTCCCGTTGACTGCGCACAGATTGGAAGGTCAAGCCGCACGAGGCCTGACCACATAGGGGATTCCCGCTTACCGTCAGTAACCGCCTGTTACTGACTCCACCCACTGCGTTGTGGGCGGGTTCTTGCTGCCACCACCAAACTCCTAACCTGCCGTGGCGTTTGGAACCACGGTTCTGCTCTGTATGTGCCGACGCACTGCTTTACCACACCTGTGTGGTGTCGACGAATCCCCACTAGCCACTTGCTAGGCCTCTACCGGTAGCTGGCGGAAGGCGGAGCTTGGAGACGTCAGGTGCTTCCCTGGACAGCCGGAGAACGGGGCTAGGTTTGGCCTAACCCTGTAGGTCACAAGATGAAGCAGTCTTGAGGCAAAGATGTTTATTGCTCAAATAACCTTTAAAAAGGCTCCTCCCTATTGCTAGGAGCAACAGCATACAATCAAGATGTTTTCAGCAGAAGAAGATGTAACAATACATCTCTGGAGGCACGCAGGTCTCCTTTTTATGTCAGTTTTCCACACAGTATCACAGGGGGGTAAGCCCTCCCTGTCTTCTCCAACCAATCAGGCTATTTTACAAAATACCAATAAATTACATTTTACAAGGATATAAGTGCAATAAAACAATATCCTCCTTCCTGTCACCCAGACAACGTTTGGTATCAGATTAACATTCACTATTGATAAATTTATCACAGATCTTCAAAATACAAATGTGTCTGGTCATTCCCATCTGCAGGCAATCCCAGTGTTTAAGATTACAACAGGAATAGCTACAATACAAACAAACGGTCTTCCTTCCTTTATCTGCCATTCACGGATCGTATATCAATTACATCCCCTACATGAAACAGATTCCAAGCCCATAGACCCAGTGATTAGTATCTCTCTCTAAGGAACTTACACATCAAAAGGTATTGTCCTTCACACCTCACTGCTAGGACAGGGCCCTTAGCATGCCACTTCCTATTTCCAGAGGATAAGAGTTGCTTATTCAGACAGCTATAGTAACTGCATTTTTCCTTTAAATATACACCAAGCCTGTCTTGAATATAAAATAGATACAGTTAAACATGCCTTCCTGCAATGGTGCACAGAGCACTACATATGACATGTTAAAAGTAAAACACATCATTAAACAAACTTTTAAACAGTCCGTAACATGGCGCCGGGCACGAGGGTTAACCCCTTCAGTGCCGCAGACGCCATTACACGTGTGGCTGGCTAGTCTCTCCGGCCACATTCCCCCCCCCCCATTCAAGCGGGTCAACCAGGGACCCATGTCCCAACGATTTGGGTCCTGGTCCCGCAGTCCCTTGTGTTGAAGGGGACGCTACCTAGGGTGTGTAGGCTCCGGCCTAGACAGTTCATCCATAGTGCAGTGGGCCTCTCTTCGTGGGTGCACAATGTTCAAATAGTCCACCTGAAGTCCAAGTTCAAGGCTCCACCACAAAAGTCTGTCCAATTTCCCCAAGGTAGGTTGCAGCCACCTAACAGGTAGGTGGTAAGTCACCACGGTGGGGGGCCGGTTACAAACAAGTGCCACCCAAGGTGTCCCAATCGTGGCATACCCCACCTCCCACAATAGCAGTATACTGCTCAACCAGGCCACAGGGTGCTCCTGCCCACATGGCTCTTTCTGGCTTGGTACAGCTCCCAGTCCGTGCAGTGGCGCAATAGTTCGTAACACACAGTCCTGGTCAAGAATGTGCGCCATCAGCACTGGAGCGGGTACCCGAGCCTCCTTCAATGACTGGAATGCCAACTCGCAAGCGGGTGCAAAGTCCACTGACTTGGGAATGCCCTTCCTAGCCATCTCTGTCAAGGGGTTCACTACAGGACTAAAGTCAATGAAAACATGTCCGTAGGGCCTTACAGGTTCTAAGGTCAGTACCGGTCTGGGTGATGTGGGTCGGGGACAGCCTCTGGTTGCCTCCACCCCCTCTGGGTTGGGCCTACCCCTGTCTCCTCCCACATGGTGCCCCAGGCACTGCACCTCCGTCATACCTATCTGGCAACTGTCTGCCCTAACTGTCAGACCTGCCCTCCAATCCTCCTCCGTCGACCTATGACTCGGGAAACCTACCCTGTCACCTAGGCCTACTCCTTCCTCCTCGTCCGCTACCTGTGCCACAGTGATGGCGGCCAGACCACCAGCCTCTGGATCCTGTGTGGCATCCACTACAGGGAGGCTGCGTGTCTTCCCCGATCTACTGTGCACAGGCAAGGGACCTGCTATGTCCACAGCAACTTGCTGCAAGGGTTCTCCTATGGGCAGAGGCCCAGAGACAACACAACCGCTGGAGTGCCCCGGCTGCCAACGCATGGCACCAGCCTTACAGTTGGTCTGGGCGTCATCCAACATTCCAGACCAGGGTAAGCTCTGTGTCAGGCACTTCAGGGTACGGTCTGTCTCCGGGTTACTGTCCAAAGGGGTTTCGCTGGCAACCGCACCGGTTGCGCAGGAACGTTCCCTGAGGGGACCAGTTGGACACATTCCCTATCTGGTCTATCCCCTCCCACTTTCCTGGCTACCCTGTACCTTAACCCTTCCCGCCAGGTCAAACTTCCCGCCCCAACCCTGTCAAGGCCGCTGCCAGAGTGGCGCCTCATGCCTTTCGGGGATGGGTCAGAGAGTTGAGCCTCCCTAAACTCCTGCCTGTGGCCCTCAATCTCTCCTAAATTGGGACACTCTACAGGGGGATCTAGGTGGGGACTACTAGGGTCAGTCTGGTAGGGGTCAGTCATGGAAAAATCAGTGTGGTTTCTCATACTCACCGCCGGAGTTGGCAAACCACTTGGGTCAGGAGCATCATTGGGCACCCCCACAGGATCAAACGAGCTGGAACCGACATCCTCTGCGTTGCTAGGGGACGTAGGCATACCAGAGGCAAAAGGCATGCGGGGTCGATGTGCCGATCTAGCCGCTGTAATCTTTTCCTCTGGGCTGGTTGATGCTGTGGTTGGCTGTGCTGGCAGTTGTCTAGCAGCTGTAGTCTTTTACTCTGGGCTGGGCTGTGCTGGAGTAGCTGATGTCAACGGTGGGTTTGGAACTTGACTCCGGGGAATGGCGCCAACAAACATAGTGACGATCCCACCACCCAGATCATTTCCTAGGACCACATCAGTTGGGAGACCATCCATGACGGCAACTTCTCGCAACTCTGGTCCAGCTCCCCAGTCCAGGTAGACTCTTGCCATGGGAACCGCTTTTTCTGTTCCTTCTGCCAGGGTGACCGTGGCAGTGCGACCCTGCAATACTGCAGCAGGATCTATAAGGTGGGGGCTCACCACAGTGATTGAGGCCCCAGAGTCTCTTAGGCCTTCTCCCTGCAGGGGTCCCACGTGGACTGGCTGCAGGTGCCTCCACATGTTGTGTAGGGGCTGTTTGGCCATGCAGGTGATTCTCTCCGCAGAGTGCACCTGTCTCTCGCCACACTCCATCGGACTGACTGGAGGGGGAACAGTCTCTGTAGGCTCATCTCCTCTCGTCAAACAAGCGAGCCGGGCTCCAGCACTCGGATTTGGAGCACGAGTCTGGGGTGCTTGGGATGCAGGACAGTTCATCCTCAGATGTCCGATTTTCCCACAGCCGTAGCACTTCTTCTCCAGTCGTGGCACCGATGATCTCTGATCACTTGCAGGGACGCTGCGGTGCGGTTGCTGGCCAAGAGCACCCGGGTTGGAAGATGCTTGTCTTTGGGGTTGATGAGCTGAAGAGGGGGGTCCCCTTGTTGGTACAGTCTTTTGGAGCTGGCTGCTTGCGGGGCGCTTCTGCCCCCGTGGCCGAATTGCCACATATTTGTCGGCTAATTGGGCAGCCATTTTTAAGCTGGGTGGCTCCCGATCTAGCACCCACTCCTTCACTTCTTGGGCGCACCTGCGGTAGAACTGCTCCCTGCAGATCAGGTCGATCAGTGCGTCCCATGTAGTGGCTTCCGAATCCTTCACCCACTTCACCACGTACTGCCGCAGCTGGTTGGCGAACTGCTCATGGGTGCTGCTAGGATTCTTGGGCAAGTCTCTGAACTTCTTCCTGTAAGACTCCGGAGTGATGAAGAATCGCTGGAGGAGGGCCTTCGCGACTTCGTCGTAGTTCCCACAGTCCTCCGTCGCCACTCCTCGATAGGCCTCCAAGGCCTCTCCATGCAGAGTGGGCACAAGGTGTCTCACCCACTCTGACTTGGGTAGATCATGTAATTTGCAAGTCCTTTCAAAAACTTGTAAATGTCCATCAATGTCCCCATCACTGTCTGCTAACTTGGCAAACTGTATACGTCCTGATCTGTGTACAACAGCTGACAACGGCTCCCGGGGTACCACGGCCTGTGGTGCCCGCTCATCACGCCACATCTGGATGATGATCAAGCGCTCTTGCTCCGTTGCCCTTTCCCCCAATTCCGCTAGCCGATCTGCTAGGGTATCCGGGCCGCCCCCCCTGGGACGTTGGGATCCTGGCCCTGCTAGGGATTGCTGGGAAACATTGCTGCTGTGAGAGAGGGCGGGGCTTGTGGTTCTCACCGGTTCCTTACGAAGGTCCACTGTTGGGCCGTCCTCTGCGATGCTGACGCCGTCAGTGCTTTCCACCTCCGCCCGATGAGACTCCTCCACGCTCCTGATCGCCGCCTTTATGACGCTTCTGGACACGTTGGAAGGGATATCCACACCCTTCCCCTGGCATACGATCTCCAGATCCTCCTTGGACATTCCGCTGAATTCCGCCATCTTGTGCGTTCTCCTGCGCTGCAGTTACTCCTCTCCTGAGTAACTCGGCTTCTCCAATCGAGTGATGAAAAGCCGCCTGGGAATATCCCACCACTATGCCACCAATTTCTGTGACAGGACGGTACCGTACGAAAGCACTCGCCGCTTTCGCGTCCCGTTGACTGCGCACAGATTGGAAGGTCAAGCTGCACGAGGCCTGACCACATAGGGGATTCCCGCTTACCGTCAGTAACCGCCTGTTACTGACTCCACCCACTGCGTTGTGGGCGGGTTCTTGCTGCCACCACCAAACTCCTAACCTGCGGTGGCGTTTGGAACCACGGTTCTGCTCTGTATGTGCCGACGCACTGCTTTACCACACCTGTGTGGTGTCGACGAATCCCCACTAGCCACTTGCTAGGCCTCTACCGGTAGCTGGCGGAAGGCGGAGCTTGGAGACGTCAGGTGCTTCCCTGGACAGCCGGAGAACGGGGCTAGGTTTGGCCTAACCCTGTAGGTCACAAGATGAAGCAGTCTTGAGGCAAAGATGTTTATTGCTCAAATAACCTTTAAAAAGGCTCCTCCCTATTGCTAGGGGCAACAGCATACAATCAAGATGTTTTCAGCAGAAGAAGATGTTACAATACATCTCTGGAGGCACGCAGGTCTCCTTTTTATGTCAGTTTTCCACACAGTATCACAGGGGGGTAAGCCCTCCCTGTCTTCTCCAACCAATCAGGTTATTTTACAAAATACCAATAAATTACATTTTACAAGGATATAAGTGCAATAAAACAATATCCTCCTTCCTGTCACCCAGACAACGTTTGGTATCAGATTAACATTCACTATTGATAAATTTATCACAGATCTTCAAAATACAAATGTGTCTGGTCATTCCCATCTGCAGGCAATCCCAGTGTTTAAGATTACAACAGGAATAGCTACAATACAAACAAACGGTCTTCCTTCCTTTATCTGCCATTCACGGATCGTATATCAATTACATCCCCTACATGAAACAGATTCCAAGCCCATAGACCCAGTGATTAGTATCTCTCTCTAAGGAACTTACACATCAAAAGGTATTGTCCTTCACACCTCACTGCTAGGACAGGGCCCTTAGCATGCCACTTCCTATTTCCAGAGGATAAGAGTTGCTTATTCAGACAGCTATAGTAACTGCATTTTTCCTTTAAATATACACCAAGCCTGTCTTGAATATAAAATAGATACAGTTAAACATGCCTTCCTGCAATGGTGCACAGAGCACTACATATGACATGTTAAAAGTAAAACACATCATTAAACAAACTTTTAAACAGTCCGTAACATGGCGCCGGACACGAGGGTTAACCCCTTCAGTGCCGCAGACGCCATTACACGTGTGGCTGGCTAGTCTCTCCGGCCACAGTGTGTATGAAAGGTCAGTGAGTTTCTGGACTCCTGAAAGACCCTTACATCTTTCATCCAGTGCTGCACTGACTTGTCTGGATTCTGAGTCATGGGGAAAGCAAAAGAATTGTCAAAGGATCTGCGGGAAAAGGTAATTGAACTGTATAAAACAAGAAAAGGATATAAAAAGATATCCAAGCAATTGAGAATGCCAATCAGCAGTGTTCAAACTCTAATTAAGAAGTGGAAAATGAGGGATTCTGTGGAAACCAAATCACGGTCAGGTAGACCAACAAAAATTTCAGCCGCAACTGCCAGGAGAATTGTTTGGGATGCAAAGAAAAATCCACAAATAACCAGCTGAAATACAGGACTCTCTGAAAAAAAGTGGCGTGGTTGTTTCAAGATGCACAATAAGGAGGCGTTTGAAGAGAAATGGGCTGCATGGTCGAGTTGCCAGAAGAAAGCCATTACTACGCAAATGCCACAAAGCATCCCGCTTACAATACTCCAAACAGCACAGAGACAAGCCTCAAAACTTGTGGAACAAAGTCATTTGGAGTGATGAGACCAAAATTGAACTTTTTGGCCACAACCATAAACGTTACATTTGGAGAGGAGTCAACAAGGCCTATGATGAAAGGTACACCATTCCTACTGTGAAACACGGAGGTGGATCGCTGATGTTTTGGGGATGTGTGAGCTACAAAGGCACTGGAAACTTGGTCAAAATTGATGGCAAGATGAATGCAGCATGTTATCAGAAAATACTGGAGGAAAATTTGCTCTCATCAGCTCGGAAGCTGCGCATGGGACGTACTTGGACGTTCCATCATGACAATGATCCAAAACACAAGGCCAAGTCGACCTGTCATTGGCTACAGCAGAATAAAGTGAAGGTTATGGAGTGGCCATCTCAGTCTCCTGACCTCAATATCATTGAGCCACTCTGGGGAGATCTCAAACGTGCAGTTCATGCAACACAGCCCAAGAATTTACAGGAACTGGAGGCTTTTTACCAAGAAGAATGGGCAGCTTTACCATCTGAGAAAATAAAGAGCCTCATCCACAACTACCACAAAAGACTTCAAGCTGTCATTGATGTTAAAGGGGGCAATACACGGTATTAAGAACTGGGGTATGTAAACTTTTGATCAGGGTCATTTGGGTAGTTTCTGTTGTCATTATGATTTTAAAAGAGTAAACACAGTTGTATGACAATAAATGGCTTCACCCAAACACTAACCATAAGCGAAAGAAAAGTTTGTGAGTTATCATTCATATTCTCTGACAAATGCGCAGAAAATCACTAATTCTGCTAGGGTATGTAAACTTATGAGCACAACTGTATATATGTATGTATGTATATATATATATATATTACACACAGGTAATTGGAGGAGAGGCGGCACTCAGCAGGTTCAATCAAGCTAAATAGTATTCTGATTAATTCATCAGCTAAAGCTGCATCTAGTAGATGGGTATATCAGCATAGGTTCTGGTAAGTGACGTTTCGGGGTCTGGCACGCCCCGTTTTCAAGGTCCATATACAGATAGAGATGACATGTAGTAACACGTAGTTTCAGCAGTTTTTGTTACATGCTACGTGTTACTAGATGTCATTTCTATCTGCATATGGACATTGAAAACGGGCGATGCCAAACCCTGAAACGTCACTTACCGGAACATATGCTGATATACCCATCTACTAGATGCATACTTACCTACATTTTAATTCTCCTTTCCGGGAGAAGCCCGGAGAGGAGACGCAGCAGGTGTCTTCGGGGGGCGGGGCCGGACTGTGACATCACTAATCCCCGCCCCCGCATCAGGAAATGCCGCGATTCGCGGGTCCGCGGGAAGGGGGCGGAGCTAAAATGACGCGATTTGCGTCATTTTAACCCCTTCTCCACCCGACGGACCCGCGAATGCGGGAGGTTATCTCTCATCCTGCTCGCATTACTAGGGTGCGAGCAGGATGCGGGAGACCTGCCCACTCTTCCGGGAGTGCGGGGGGCTACCCCAAAAAACGAGAGCCTCCCGCAGCTTCCGGGAGAGTAGGTAAGTATGACTAGATGCAACTTTGCTGATGTATTAATCGGAATACAGTTTAGTGAAGCTGCTGAGCGCCGCCTCTCCTCTAATTACCTGCACTGTTCATCGGGGAAGGCGCCGCGATACCAGGAACACCGTCTCAGTCATAGGAGCGCCGGTCTTACACGATTGTATATATATATATGTATGTATACATTGGGCGATGTAACTCTGCCAGCGTGGATTTGTAGGGATCACAGTTGATAAACATCTTAGTGATATTTGGTGGACCCCTTTCTTTGAAAGTAAAGCATTCATAACCATAACCAGAAATAACGACACTGAGACTTGAATTTTGGCAGAAAATTGCTAGCTATTTATTTGTCCCTAACCATTAGGAAACCTGTAATAAAGAGATTAATTTAATATGCCGCTCCAGCCGGCATATGGTGGCGGCCCAAAAGAACGGCTCAATTAATCTAAATTAACCTTAAATAACTTAACCCTATAAATTTACTAAAACTTACCATAAACCGGTAATAGGTGACAACTCAACCCCCACAGTGACTACCCACCGCTCCTGGGTGCCCTGCCGCTGCCTTCCCGGACGGGTGGTCAAGCGGCCATAAGTCGATGGAGGTGAGTGCACCTAAACCACAACAAACTGTAAAACACTACAGTTTTCCCTACAATACAAAACTGCCGTTCTTTTCCGCCAATAAATAGCCAACGAAAACAGCCAACAACTTAAAGCCAAAGCACCACGTGCCAAAATTTCCAACTACCAGGGCGGGTGGGTGGGAAACCGAGTCACCAAGAGACTTAAAATGGCCTCACCTTCCCTATATATATCAAGCCCTCCCCCTAAAGAAGGCTGTACTTTCCTCACAGCTAGGTCCACCCCTCCCCAGATGTTTAACTCTTTTCTCTCCTATGCAGTCAATACTCTCTCCTTAACAACTTAATATCAAAATCTGGTCTTTCATGTCCTTCACAGATACTTGAGACGCCGGCGCTGAGTGGGCGAGACGCGTGAGTCATGGGGTATCTGTAATCCGTAAGTCATGTGTTGTATTCTGCCTGCTGTGCGCGTGTGATGTGATCTGGGTTCCTGATGTGATTTCTGTCTCTCCCTGGGTATCACATTTCCTGCATAGTGCGCCCAAGATGGCCGCCTCACCGGCTGTAGATATGATGAACGATACGTGGAACTAATAATCACCTGGGGACTTATATATTTGCCTGCGAGATGCCGGCTGTGCGGGAATTCCGGCGAGTATATATAAGACTTCCTCGCAATGCAATTCAGGAACTAAATGGCACTGCGCAGGTTTAACAGAAAACGGTGGCTGTATAATTGTTACGAGTACTTATTAACTCCGCATATAGATATGTGTGTGTGTATATATATATATATATATATAGATATATAGATATATAGATATATAGATATAATATATATATATATATGTAATAGATAGATAGATATATTTATATAATACACACACACACATACATATAAATGAAGGTCACTCTTAAGCATCTGGTGGAGCATGGAGTCCTCCTGATAAACTTCTGCTGCATAACAGGGCAGCCGCCTGCCTGCCACTCCCCGCAGCTGAGTGCAGCTGTGTACCTGCTGACTTCCTGCTGCCGCCACCGTTGCCGAGTGCCCACCACCGCCGCTGATGCCAAGTGTCTCCCACTGTCGCTAATGCAGAGTGTCCACCGCTGCCGAGTGCCCACCACTGCTGCCCAAGCCGAGTGCCCACATCTGAGTTCCCTGCTGCAACGCCTCTCGGCCATCTGTACTTTGCAAAGGAGCCACACGAGGCAACTCTGATCCTGGCTGCGGCAGTCACTGTCACTGTGATTGTGGAAAGAGCTGCCTTGGTCCACCCAAAAACAAAACAAAAAAAACTTGTCCCATCAGGTTGCCCAGAAACCCCCCTGTGTGTGCCACTGCTGTGTGTGTTTCTTTTTTTTTCTACTGTGTATGGCAGTGTGTTTTTTTCCGATGGTGCACTGCCACCTGTTGTCTGTAGCTGGAATTGCGGCTGATCCTCACATGTTGCAGTTGTCATTGTGATGGTGCACTGCCACCTGTTGTCTGTAGCTGGAATTGCGGCTGACCCTCACATGTTGCATTCAGTGTGATGCTGGACTGCCACCTGTCGTCTGTAGCTGGAATTGCGGCTGACCCTCACATGTTGCAGTTGTCATTGTGATGGTGCACTGCCACCTGTCGTCTGTAGCTGGAACTGCGGCAGATCCTCCCATGTTGCACTCAGTGTGATGGTGCACTGCCACCTGTTGTCTGTAGCTGGAACTGCGGCAGATCCTCACATGTTGCAGTTGTCAGTGTGATGGTGCACTGCCACCTGTTGTTAGTGACTGGTACTTCGGCAGATCCTCCCATTTTGCACTTGACCATGTTGAAGGTGCGCTTCCACCCCAAACCCTTTCCTTGTGTGTTGTGATTCCCACTCACCAGTGTTCCAGGGTACATTTTCTGTGCTAGTCTGGATGTGGTACAAGTATCTCTGGATTATAGGTGAAAACGTTGAAGGATAAAATGTAGTGGCCTTTTGCTGTATGTGTAGAGATGTGCCCTGTGGGCACATTAGTGGTGCTGTCCCTGGCTGGGGACCGCGCTGGGGCAGCTTGTCTGTCCCCAGCGCTGGGTGCGTGGCGGCGGCGGGTGTCCGGTGCAGGGATTACCCTTTTCCCTGCACCGGACCGGAGGCTGCGGAGAGGTTCAAATATTGGCGCCCTCCGGGAGCCAATCGCGGCTCCCGGAGCGGCGGCCAATCGGAGGCGGGCGCGGCGAGCCAATCGGCGCTCGCCGCGTCACAGGCCCCGCCCCCGGCGTCTGACGTCAGACGCCGGGCGGGAGCCAGAAGAAAAGACCGCGCGCGGGGGCGCGAAGTCAGAAGAAGACGCCGGGCGGGAGCAGCGGAGAAGGTCGTCGGCGCGCCGGAGAGCAGAAGATAGTCCGGCGAGGAGGAGAAGACGACGGCCGTGGGAAGAAGAGCTCCGGTGGCCGCTGAAGAGGCCGGAAGACGTCGGGCTCCTGGAAGAAGATGTCCAGCGGCGGCTGGACGCGGCGAGGAGACGGCGGCGCCGTTGGCCAGGACGGGCCAGCGGCAGTAGAGTTCATCCAGGCCGAGAAGCGCTGCAGTGGTGGGAAAAAATTGAGCTGTGCAGTTCCCCACTGCAGCCTTCTCCACCGCAGGTAGGCCCTTCTAAGGTGCCCCCTTCTCTCCTCCCTAGACCACCGGGTGTTCGGGCATTAGGCCCGTGGGCACAGTCGGGCCCTCCCGGCCCGTGGGCATTTAGTCGGGCCTCCTGGCCCGTGGGGCATTTAGTCGGGCCCTCCAGGCCCGTGGCCACGAGTAGCCAGGGAACCCCCCGGCCCGGATAGGCAGGCACTAGGCCTGGGGCACAGTTGGGCACTAGGCCCTTAGGAATAGTCAGGCCACAGGCCTGTGGGACGGTTAGGCGGGCATTAGGCCCGAGGGGCATATCAGGCAATAGGCCTGTGGGGCATTAGAGGGCAATAGGCCCTAGTGTATTCTGGCCGAATAGGGTAACATAAGGTGACCCTGGGCGCTAGGCCCAGGTCACCCAATGGGTGACAAGTTAGCGGGCACTAGGCCCGTGGGTGAAGTCAGGCCTCCGGCCTGTGTGCAGTCAGGGGGCGCTAGGCCCAGGGAATAAGTTCCCCCGAGGTGAATAAAGGTGGCACTGGGCGCAAGGCCCAGGCCACCCTGAGGTATTTAGGTAGGCAGGCCTGAGGCCCACATAAGGGAAGGTACAGGAGGTGGGTAGGCTGTGCGGCGTCCACCCCCCCCAGAGTGTAGGTAGGGATTTAAAGGGACCGCACCGTTTGATGTTGTACTCCGATGTGTGTGTTGTTACCGTGCAGGGCAAAATGTTGTTATAGAGTTTGTGCATAGTTTGTGTTGCACCACCCACACTTGAGCCAGTTTGAGGGCTTTGTTTATGTAGTTAGTGTAGCGGATGCACACCTGGTTAGAGTTAGGCCCTGCACGGCTGTTTCTCTCTTTGCCTCCTTACAGGGACCTGTAAGTGGAGAAGATCGGAGTACAAGACGTAGGACGGTGAGTAACATCGGTCTGTGTGTTCCTTCTGTGTGTCCCTATCTGTCTCCCTTCCTTCAGGGTGAATGGTGAGCCTTGCACGCCGGTGCAAGGTAGAATTTCCACCTGGTGCGAGAGTGCCAATAGGTGAAATTTGGGCTCTGAGGCGGACGCCTGGGATGACCCTCACCTAGCCCGAAAGCACTATTTTTCTCTGGGTCGGAGGGCGTTTCGGTCCACAGTCAGGAGGACGGCACTCAGCAATCTCCTTCCTCCTAGGTCGTCGTGTCCGGGTCCGACGGAAGATTTGCCAGGTCCGTTGAAGGTTCCGGTACCTGAAGGTGAGAGCGAGCGGCGCCTGGTGAGTACCGAAAATACACCTGCACGGCAGCAGGCACCAGCTCACGCACCGCAGCCGCACCTCTTACATTTTGGCGTAGTCGGCAGGATCAAGGATACCGGATCACGGACACGATGTGGAACGCCACCAAGAAGACCTCCCTGCGGACGGCTCCGGAACAGACTCACCCCCGGACGTGTGCGGACCAGAGCAACTGGGTGACGGTGTCTGGGGCAGACCTCCTGAAGATGGTGCAGCGGTCGGTCCGGCGTGGAAAGGAGGAGCGCCGGGAGAAGGGGCGCAAAAAGGCCGCTGTGACGCTGTCACGATCCGGGTATCTGGGCGCCATTACTTACCCTTCAGATGCCTCCTAAGGCGGGCTCAGCGTTCCAGGACCAGATTCCGCTGTTCCTGAGTTTCCACATGCAGAGTGTCAGAGTGGTGTTTTCATCAGCCGCGGCCTCCGCTGTGCCCGCGTGGTTAAATGTGCATCTATCAGCCTGGCGTCTCCTGTCTCCGGTGGCCGGCGCCGCCATTACTGTTTCCCAGACCACATGGATTACAAACCAAACTTCCCTCCAAGTGTCTGCATGGGCGCAGCCATCTTGGATTCTGTCATCTGATCATTTCCACCAATCTGCTGTTTGTATTGTTGATTTGCATAATTGCCTAGCCAACCCCTTCCTTGCTGCAGGTATAAGTAAGCTGTGCCTGAGCAAGGAAGACGTCAGTGCTTTGGTTGTCAAACCTAGTTCCTGTTTGTCTCTCTTCTATGATTGTCTTCCAGGTTCCAGCTCCTGTCTCAAGACTTCCACCATAGAGACCCGCACCAGCATTCCACCTGCGGTGTAGCCTGACTCTCCAATCCATTGTGGATTCATCTGTTTCCAGCTACAACACTATCTGCTTCCAGCCTCAGCTTCCAGCAGAATACAGCTTCCCTTAAAGGGCCGGTGTCCTTTCTACACTTTACCACTCTCCACCGGAATTATTATTTCTCCGCTCTCAAGTTCTACATTTCAGTTCACATTTCATCGCTCCCAAAGTTCATTTATTATTTAACTGGTTCCAGCCAGTATCCACTCCGTGCTAACAACAGTCTGGTTCCAGCCAGTATCCACAGCAGCTGTTTTACCTTCAGCAACCCAGCTCTTCCTGGAACACCAGCTGGTACAATCCTGGGTTATCTCCATTGCTACAGCCGGGCCTGGTAAGGACTTTCCATCTAGAAGATCATAAGAACTATCTCACACTACCAGTGCCCTGTGGCTCCTGCCATGCTGTAGTACTCAGGAACTGTATTTATTCTTTGCTGACTTTTACGTTTTCTTTTATTGCTGCTGTGATGCGGAGTTGTCATAATAAACATCATTGACTTTTATCTAAGTTGTCGTGGTCACGCCTTCGGGCAGTTATTATTCATGTTACTTACATGTCCAGGGGTCTGATACAACCTCCCAGGTTCCGGTACATCTCAGCCCCTACAACTGAGGCTGCCTCCCGTCAGCTCAGGCCCTCAGTTGTGACAGTAAGCACTGACCTAATGAATCCAGCCGGAGACCAGGATCAAGCGGCCAGGCCGATGCAAGAACTGGCAGCCCGACTAGAACATCAGGAGGCTGCACAGGGCCACATCATCCGCTGTCTCCAGGATCTCTCTACTCGGCTGGATGGGATTCAGACCACTCTCCGTGGATCAGGCGCGTCTGGTGCGTCAACCACAGTGACTCCAGCTATAACCCCACCCACCTTACCCATTCCTGCTCCACGTCTTCATTTTCCAACGCCAGCAAAATTTGACGGATCTCCAAGATTCTGCAGGGGATTTCTCAACCAGTGTGAGATTCAGTTTGAGCTACAACCTGGCAATTTCCCCAGTGACCGTACAAAAATTGCCTACATTATTTCTCTTCTCAGTGGCTCAGCCCTCGATTGGGCATCACCGTTATGGGAGAGGTCCGACACCCTGCTATCTTCTTACACTGCATTCGTGTCAACATTCAGGCGCATCTTCGACGAGCCAGGCCGGGTAACTTCAGCTTCGTCTGAGATTCTCCGTTTACGCCAGGGATCACGTACTGTAGGACAATATCTTATACAGTTCCAGATCCTGGCATCCGAACTGGCATGGAACGACGAGGCCCTGTATGCTGCATTCTGGCATGGTTTATCCGAGCGTATTAAAGATGAGTTAGCTACCAGAGACTTACCCTCCAAGTTAGATGAGTTAATCTCACTTTGTACGAAAGTTGACTTACGTTTCAGAGAGAGAGCAACTGAGCGTGGAAGATCATCTGCTCCAAAATCTTCTGCTCCTCCTCCTCGCCAACTGTCACCAACTAAAGATGAACCCATGCAAATTGGCCGTTCCCGTTTAACTCCTGCTGAGCGCCGAAGACGTCTCTCCGAGTTTCTCTGTTTGTACTGTGCAGCTCCGTCTCACACCATTAATGCCTGTCCCAAACGTCCGGGAAACTCCAAATCCTAGCTCGCCAAGGAGAGGGCCGGCTAGGAGTAATGATCTCCTCTCCATCTCCTCAAGATTGTAACCTCCCAGTCTCGCTTCAAGTTGCTCAACGTTATCAGAACGTCATTGCCCTCCTGGATTCCGGAGCAGCTGGGAACTTTATTACCGAAGCCTATGTTAAACGGTGGTCCCTACCCACCGAGAGACTTCCTTCGTCCTTTTCCTTAACTGCTGTGGATGGCAGTAAAATTTTTGATACAGTTATTTCTCTAAGGACTCTACCAGTTCGTCTGAGAGTGGGAGTTCTTCATTCCGAACTTATTTCACTTTTAGTGATTCCAAGAGCCACACATCCTGTGGTCCTGGGCCTTCCATGGCTCCGTCTTCACAATCCTACAATTGATTGGACGACTACGCAAATTCTGGCATGGGGTTCCTCCTGTACTAAGACATGTTTGTTTAAAGTGTTGCCTGTCTGTTCCTCCTCCCCCAGGTCGTCTGATGTTCCACCTCCTCCATATCAAGATTTCACGGATGTGTTCAGTAAAGCTTCTGCTGATATCCTTCCCCCTCATAGAGAATGGGACTGCCCGATTGATCTCGTTCCAGGGAAGGTTCCACCTCGAGGCCGAACTTATCCGTTGTCTCTCCCCGAGACGCATTCTATGGAGGAATACATAAAAGAGAACCTAGCAAAGGGGTTCATTCGACCTTCTTCTTCTCCAGCCGGCGCAGGCTTCTTTTTTGTAAAGAAGAAAGATGGTGGTCTGCGGCCGTGCATCGACTACAGAGGTTTGAACGACATTACCATCAAGAACCGCTATCCTTTACCCCTGATTACTGAGCTCTTTGACAGAGTTAGCGGAGCTACCATCTTTACAAAGCTGGACCTGAGAGGTGCATACAATCTCATCCGGATCCGTGAGGGTGACGAGTGGAAGACCGCATTTAACACCCGTGACGGACATTATGAGTACCTCGTCATGCCCTTCGGATTGAGCAATGCTCCAGCTGTCTTCCAGCATTTCGTCAATGAGATCTTCAGAGACATTCTATACCGTCATGTCGTGGTTTATCTAGATGATATCCTCATTTTTGCCAACAATTTAGAGGAACATCGTTTCTGGGTAAAGGAGGTTCTGTCCCGTCTCCGTGTCAATCATCTCTACTGCAAATTAGAGAAATGCGTCTTTGAAGTCAAGTCCATTCCGTTTCTAGGGTACATTGTGTCCGGTTCCGGACTAGAGATGGATCCTGAGAAACTACAAGCAATCCAGAATTGGCCAGTACCCTTAACCCTCAAAGGGGTCCAGAGGTTCTTAGGGTTCGCCAATTATTACCGAAAGTTTATACGAGACTTTTCCACCATTGTGGCGCCTATTACTGCTTTCACCAAGAAGGGTGCTAACCCGTCCAAGTGGTCTGAAGAAGCCATGCAAGCTTTTCATCTTTTAAAACAGAGGTTCATCTCTGCACCTGTCCTGAAACAGCCTGACGTCGACTCTCCTTTCATCTTAGAGGTGGATGCCTCCTCCGTTGGAGTACGAGCGGTGTTATCTCAGAGGGCTAAAGATGGTCATTTACATCCTTGCAGTTTCTTCTCACGGAAGTTCTCCCCAGCGGAGCGCAACTATGCCATTGGCGACCAGGAGTTGCTAGCCATCAAGCTCGCTCTAGAGGAGTGGAGATATCTGTTGGAGGGAGCTTCTCATTCAATCACCATCCTTACAGACCACAAGAACCTTCTATATCTAAAAGGCGCACAATGTCTCAACCCTCGTCAGGCCAGATGGGCACTTTTCTTTTCCAGGTTCGACTTTAAACTCCAGTTCTGTCCGGGCTCTCAGAATCGCAAGGCCGATGCCCTTTCCCGCTCATGGGAGCAAGAAAATGAGTCAGAGTCTTCAGACAAGCATCCTATTATAAATCCGTTGGCATTCTCCACGGTAGGGATGGACTCTACGCCCCCATCAGGGAAAAGTTTTGTGAAGCCGACACTAAGGAAGAAGCTCATGCATTGGGCCCATGCTTCCCGTTTTGCCGGACATACGGGTATCCAAAAAACCCTGGAGTTTATCTCTAGGTCCTATTGGTGGCCAACTCTGAAAAAGGACGTTTTGGAGTTTATTGCATCTTGCCCAAAGTGTGCTCAACATAAAGTATCCCGCCAGTCGCCTGCGGGGCAACTGGTTCCACTATCTGTTCCCCGTCGACCATGGACCCATTTGTCGATGGATTTTATTACAGATTTGCCCATGTGCAACAAGTTCAATACCATCTGGGTGGTAGTTGACCGGTTCACCAAGATGGCACACTTCATTCCTCTCACCGGTCTTCCGTCAGCTTCCAAGTTGGCTCAAGTATTCATACAAGAGATCTTCCGACTCCACGGTCTTCCAGAAGAAATTATCTCAGATCGAGGAGTTCAATTCACAGCCAAATTCTGGCGAAGTTTATGTCAAGTCCTCCAAGTCAAGTTAAAGTTTTCCACGGCTTACCATCCTCAGACCAATGGTCAAACTGAGAGGGTGAATCAGGACTTGGAGGCCTTCCTCCGCATCTATGTGTCCTCCTCTCAAGATGACTGGGTTCAATTACTTCCCTGGGCCGAGTTCTGTCATAACAACCAGTATCATTCTTCATCTTCTTCAACACCATTCTTCACCAACTTTGGATTCCACCCTAAAGTCCCTGAGTTCCAACCGCTTCCAGCAACTTCTGTTCCCGCAGTGGATATCACCTTGCATCAGTTTGCCAATATCTGGAAGAGCGTACGATCAGCTCTGCTCAAGGCATCGTTCAGGTACAAGAAGTTTGCGGATAAGAAGCGTCGAGCAGTTCCTGCTCTCAAGGTGGGTGATCGGGTATGGTTATCCACGAAGAATTTGAGGTTAAGAGTTCCCAGTATGAAGTTTGCACCTCGCTACATCGGTCCTTTTAAAATTGATCAAGTCATCAATCCTGTTGCTTACAGACTCCAGTTACCTCCCTTCTTAAAAATACCCAGGACATTCCATGTTTCCCTGTTGAAACCGCTAATCTTGAATCGGTTTCATTCCTCACTTCCACCAACTCCGAAAGTCCAAACTCAACGAGGCGTTGAGTATGAAGTGGCCAAGATCCTGGACTCACGTCACCGTTACGGTCAACTTCAGTATCTCATTGACTGGAAGGGCTATGGTCCTGAAGAACGCTCTTGGACCAATGCCTCTGACGTCCATGCTCCTGCCTTGGTCCGAAATTTCCACGCAAAGTTTCCTTTAATGCCTAAGAAGTGTCCTGGGGCCACTCCTAAAGGGGGGGGTGCTGTCACGATCCGGGTATCTGGGCGCCATTACTTACCCTTCAGATGCCTCCTAAGGCGGGCTCAGCGTTCCAGGACCAGATTCCGCTGTTCCTGAGTTTCCACATGCAGAGTGTCAGAGTGGTGTTTTCATCAGCCGCGGCCTCCGCTGTGCCCGCGTGGTTAAATGTGCATCTATCAGCCTGGCGTCTCCTGTCTCCGGTGGCCGGCGCCGCCATTACTGTTTCCCAGACCACATGGATTACAAACCAAACTTCCCTCCAAGTGTCTGCATGGGCGCAGCCATCTTGGATTCTGTCATCTGATCATTTCCACCAATCTGCTGTTTGTATTGTTGATTTGCATAATTGCCTAGCCAACCCCTTCCTTGCTGCAGGTATAAGTAAGCTGTGCCTGAGCAAGGAAGACGTCAGTGCTTTGGTTGTCAAACCTAGTTCCTGTTTGTCTCTCTTCTATGATTGTCTTCCAGGTTCCAGCTCCTGTCTCAAGACTTCCACCATAGAGACCCGCACCAGCATTCCACCTGCGGTGTAGCCTGACTCTCCAATCCATTGTGGATTCATCTGTTTCCAGCTACAACACTATCTGCTTCCAGCCTCAGCTTCCAGCAGAATACAGCTTCCCTTAAAGGGCCGGTGTCCTTTCTACACTTTACCACTCTCCACCGGAATTATTATTTCTCCGCTCTCAAGTTCTACATTTCAGTTCACATTTCATCGCTCCCAAAGTTCATTTATTATTTAACTGGTTCCAGCCAGTATCCACTCCGTGCTAACAACAGTCTGGTTCCAGCCAGTATCCACAGCAGCTGTTTTACCTTCAGCAACCCAGCTCTTCCTGGAACACCAGCTGGTACAATCCTGGGTTATCTCCATTGCTACAGCCGGGCCTGGTAAGGACTTTCCATCTAGAAGATCATAAGAACTATCTCACACTACCAGTGCCCTGTGGCTCCTGCCATGCTGTAGTACTCAGGAACTGTATTTATTCTTTGCTGACTTTTACGTTTTCTTTTATTGCTGCTGTGATGCGGAGTTGTCATAATAAACATCATTGACTTTTATCTAAGTTGTCGTGGTCACGCCTTCGGGCAGTTATTATTCATGTTACTTACATGTCCAGGGGTCTGATACAACCTCCCAGGTTCCGGTACATCTCAGCCCCTACAACTGAGGCTGCCTCCCGTCAGCTCAGGCCCTCAGTTGTGACAGACGCCCTGCAAGAAATGTCGGCAAACAGGACACTTTGCCGACGAGTGTACGTGGCGAAAGACGTCCCCAAAGAAGGTGGTCCAGGAAGCGGACCGAAGACGTCAGCAGGGCCAAGCGAAGAAGGAGTCCTGCTGTTTGCTCTGCGGAAACTACGGGCATGAGCATAACAGTTGTCCCCGGGACGAAGAGTTGAGCCAAGACGAGGTTGATTCCTGGTGTGAAAGCTGTGGAGATCCCCGACATCGGCTCCTGGAATGTCCATGGACGGAAGACAGGACGGACTACGAGGCCACGGTGAAGCAGATGACGGAGTCTCGTCAGCAACTTTGGAACCGGGTGGCTGCAGAGCCCGTGTGTGCGCTCTGCGAGGCGAGAGGACATGCGCTTCCCGATTGTCCGTGGAATGAAGACCGGATGATTGCGGATGGTCGCGCCCAGAGATGGGAGGAGGAAACCAGGGAAATGGAGCGGAAGACCCTGCTTGAAGTTAGTTCGCAGGTGCCCATTTCCTCTGAGCCGGAACCAACGGGTCAAGATTCCCCAGTGAAGGAGGTGGACAAGGAACCCGTCTTGGAGAAGGTGGCAGTGGCCCTCCCTTGTTGGAAGTGTCGGCGACCAGGACGTGCGGCCAGTGAGTGCCCCTGGGAAGATGCTGCGGACCTACTTTGTCCCAAGAAAGTGACCCCAGTAAGGCAGAATCCTTTCCCGCATAAGGCGGAGGTGGACGACTGGGAGGTGAAGAGACCACACTGTGAAGAAAAGCGTGAAGACCCAGTGACGGAGACGTCCGGAATCTCCCCGCGATGGAACCGTCCACGACCAGGACGTGTGGAACAGATGTGTCCTGGGTACCTAGAGATGCCAGCGGAAGCGAAGGAGTACGCTGAGGAAGTAACGATGCCAGCGGAAGCAAAGGAGTACGCTGAGGAAGCAGAGGTACCGGCGGAAGAGACTAAGTACGCTGAGGAGGAAAATAATACCCCAGTCCAGATATCGGAGGAGGACTCGGACTACGGTGAGCTGTCCGCTGACGACTCCCTCCAAGAACAGAAGGAGGATGACTCTGGCATCGGAAGCGCCGACGAGAGTGACTGGCAGGATCGGGTGGAGTCGTGCTCCCAGTTGAATGCCCTCCGTGAAGAGGAGGAGATGGTCCTGGAGCAAGAAGACCTGCCGGAAGTGCCGAAATGGACGGACGTACGGGGAGAGGATCGTGATCCCGTGGGAGGACCCGTTCCAGAGGAAGACATGGTACCTTTGGAGATGCCCCACGAGGAGATGCGACAGATGGTGGTTGTTACCCGGGAGGAAACGGATGCCCCGGAGGATTCCGCTGTTGGGTGGTGGTCGGTACCACACCCTGAAGACAGGGACGATGCCACAGATGATCTGAAAGGCCAAGAGTGTGTGACTGTTGTCCCCGTGGAGGAAGAGTCCCCTTGGTGGCCAACGTCAAGCGACCGTGAGGAGATGCCACTCCCCCAGAGGATCCGCCGATGGAGGTCAGGAGGTAAGAAGAGGAACCCGGAGCTGGAGGTGGAAGGATGTGGGGTCACAGCCCGTCCGGGCTGGGCCCTCGAACATAACCTCGCCGGAGGGACCTCGGAATTCCCTGACCCGCGGACAAGGGACATCGTGAGGAACTTTGCAGGGACTACAAAGGAAAAAGGGGGGGGGGAAATGTAGAGATGTGCCCTGTGGGCACATCAGTGGTGCTGTCCCTGGCTGGGGACAGCGCTGGGGCAGCTTGTCTGTCCCCAGCGCTGGGTGCGTGGCGGCGGCGGGTGTCCGGTGCAGGGATTACCCTTTTCCCTGCACCGGACCGGAGGCTGCGGAGAGGTTCAAATATTGGCGCCCTCCGGGAGCCAATCGCGGCTCCCGGAGCGGCGGCCAATCGGAGGCGGGCGCGGCGAGCCAATCGGCGCTCGCCGCGTCACAGGCCCCGCCCCCGGCGTCTGACATCAGACGCCGGGCGGGAGCCAGAAGAAAAGACCGCGCGCAGGGGGCGCGAAGTCAGAAGAAGACGCCGGGCGGGAGCAGCGGAGAAGGTCGTCGGCGCGCCGGAGCGCAGAAGATAGTCCGGCGAGGAGAAGATGACGGCCGTGGGAAGAAGAGCTCCGGTGGCCGCTGAAGAGGCCGGAAGACGTCGGGCTCCTGGAAGAAGATGTCCAGCGGCGGCTGGACGCGGCGAGGAGACGGCGGCGCCGTTGGCCAGGACGGGCCAGCGGCAGAAGAGTTCATCCAGGCCGAGAAGCGCTGCAGTGGTGGGAAGCAATTGAGCTGTGCAGTTCCCCACTGCAGCCTTCTCCACCGCAGGTAGGCCCTTCTAAGGTGCCCCCTTCTCTCCTCCCTAGACCACCGGGTGTTCGGGCATTAGGCCCGTGGGCACAGTCGGGCCCTCCCGGCCCGTGGGCATTTAGTCGGGCCTCCTGGCCCGTGGGGCATTTAGTCGGGCCCTCCAGGCCCGTGGCCACGAGTAGCCGGGGAACCCCCCGGCCCGGATAGGCTGGCACTAGGCCTGGGGCACAGTTGGGCACTAGGCCCTTAGGAATAGTCAGGCCACAGGCCTGTGGGACGGTTAGGCGGGCATTAGGCCCGAGGGGCATATCAGGCAATAGGCCTGTGGGGCATTAGAGGGCAATAGGCCCTAGTGTATTCTGGCCGAATAGGGTAACATAAGGTGACCCTGGGCGCTAGGCCCAGGTCACCCAACGGGTGACAAGTTAGGCGGGCACTAGGCCCGTGGGTGAAGTCAGGCCTCCGGCCTGTGTGCAGTCAGGGGGCGCTAGGCCCAGGGAATAAGTTCCCCCGAGGTGAATAAAGGTGGCACTGGGCGCAAGGCCCAGGCCACCCTGAGGTATTTAGGTAGGCAGGCCTGAGGCCCACATAAGGGAAGGTACAGGAGGTGGGTAGGCTGTGCGGCGTCCACCCCCCCAGAGTGTAGGTAGGGATTTAAAGGGACCGCACCGTTTGATGTTGTACTCCGATGTGTGTGTTGTTACCGTGCAGGGCAAAATGTTGTTATAGAGTTTGTGCATAGTTTGTGTTGCACCACCCACACTTGAGCCAGTTTGAGGGCTTTGTTTATGTAGTTAGTGTAGCGGATGCACACCTGGTTAGAGTTAGGCCCTGCACGGCTGTTTCTCTCTTTGCCTCCTTACAGGGACCTGTAAGTGGAGAAGATCGGAGTACAAGACGTAGGACGGTGAGTAACATCGGTCTGTGTGTTCCTTCTGTGTGTCCCTATCTGTCTCCCTTCCTTCAGGGTGAATGGTGAGCCTTGCACGCTGGTGCAAGGTAGAATTTCCACCTGGTGCGAGAGTGCCAATAGGTGAAATTCGGGCTCTGAGGCGGATGCCTGGGATGACCCTCACCTAGCCCGAAAGCACTATTTTTCTCTGGGTCGGAGGGCGTTTCGGTCCACAGTCAGGAGGACGGCACTCAGCAATCTCCTTCCTCCTAGGTCGTCGTGTCCGGGTCCGACGGAAGATTTGCCAGGTCCGTTCAAGGTTCCGGTACCTGAAGGTGAGAGCGAGCGGCGCCTGGTGAGTACCGAAAATACACCTGCACGGCAGCAGGCACCAGCTCACGCACCGCAGCCGCACCTCTTACATTTGCAGAAGTTTGTGCACCCTGTTCAGATTGGCATTTCACAGTGTGCTACTCCCCAGTTACCATAGACATCACTACAGATGCACGCAGCACGCTTCACTGCCGATATTACAGTATATACTATCTTCATCCTGCCACCTCACCCAGTGGATCTCTTCCTTCTCACTACAGAGGTCACTCACTTGATTTTGGTTCCTCCCATCGTTGTTGACTTCATCAACTACCCCCGCCCCCCCTCTCCAACCAGAGCCGACCCTAGGCATAGGCAAACTAGGCAAATGCATTTGGTATGCCTAGGGGCACAAGCAACTTCTGCTGATTAAAATGATATGCGGCATGCCTATATTCTGTGTGTGACTGCGGCTGTATCTGCATACGAAATGCTACATTACAGTGTATTCCTGGAAATCACTGTAATGTAGCACTTCGTATGCAGATACAGCCGCAGTCGCATACAGAATATAGGCATGCTGCATATCATTTTAATCAGCAGAAGCTGCTTGTGCATCCTAGCCACATAGTAATGCAAATAAGATGCATTTTCATAAAAGGAGGCGCCCGACGTTAGCAGAGCTGTTAGCTGACTCACGCCAGGCATCTCCTGCTGCATGGCGTATTGAGGCAAGATGTATGAGCACACATCTGTATCCAAGCAGAGGCAGAGGTCACAGTTTTAGCGGTCGTGTGAGTGATGTGTGCGGGTGGGTTGGTTGTGCTGTAGTGATCGGCATATGTGTAAGGGGCATTATGTGTGTCATGTATAAATGCATTAATAATGTGCGGCAGATTTGTAAAAGGGCACTATGAGTGTCATTATGTGTATAAGTGCACTAGTAATGTGCGGCATATGTGAACGGGACTGTATACCTGCGAGCAGGGCCTTCCTACCTCTGTCTGTCTGGTTTTACCCACTGGTGTAACTAGGGGGCCGCAGCCACTGCGGTCGCTTGGAGGCGCAGGGCTGTGGGGGGCGCCGTCCTGCAGCCCCCTAGTTACGCCAGTGCCTGCATCTATACAAACGGCTGGCGGCACCTCTAATTGTGAGTACGCTTCTCCCCCTCCCTTCCCCCGGCCAGCATCGGTGGTTATGCATGGTCCCTACAGAGGAGAGAGTAAAGGGGGTACACACGGAGAGATCCGTGTTTAAAATCTAAGCAATCTGACTAGATTGCTTAGATTTTAAGCACAGATCTGCCGTGTGTATGCCCCCCAGCGATAGCGATGCGCGGCCCCGGTGCTAGATTGAGCCTGCATACAGGCTCAATCTAGCGGGTCGCTCACTTCACCGCTGTGTGAAGTGAGCGGCCCCCCGTCGTCGTCCTCCCTCGCTCAGCACATCACGCTGTGCTGAGCGGGGGGAAAGATGTGTGCTGAGCGGTCTGTGTTAAGATCGCTCAGCACACATCTCTCCCGTCAGTACCCCCCTTAAGAGGTATCCTCAGTCACGGTCAGGCGGAAACGCGGGTAAGGAGGAGGGAAGGCGGCCCTAGTGCGGCTGTTTTGGGAAGGACACGGAGGGCACAGTGCGCGCTTCTCCTGTGTGTCCCTCCTGGGTCTCCGGCGGCAGCGGCGTGTCTGTTAAATTAAGTGCCCATTCGTGGGCTCTGATTGGCTCACGAAACGGCACTTAATTTGACAGACACGCCACTGCCGCCGGAGACCCAAGAGGAACACACAGGGGAGGCGCGCACTGTGCCCTCCATGTCCTTCCCAAAATGCACAGCAGCGGAGGGGCACTGGGGGGGCATGTTTGGCACTGGGGGTTTGTACCTGGCAGTGGGGGGGCATGTTTGGCACTGGGGGGTATATCTGTAGCTGGCACTGGGGGGGGGCATATTTGGCACTGGGGGTATGTGCGTAGCTGGCACTGGGGGGGCATATGGGGCACTGGGGGCATGTGTATCTGGCACTGTGGGGGAATATCTGGCACTAGGGGCATATGTGGCACTGGGAACACAGGCCTAGTAACAAGCATTACCCCCTGGTTACAAGCACAGCACCCAGCTCATGAAGTCCCTGGCAACAAGCATTACCCCCTAGCAACGAGCATGACACCCAGTGCATGAAACCCCTGGCAATGAATATTACCCCCTGGCAACAAGCTTGAAACCCAGCACATGATACCTCTGGCAACAAGCATAACACCTACCGCATGTAACCCCTGACAACGAGCATGACACCCTAAGCATGAAAACCCCTGGCACCGTGCATGGAACCAAGAGCATGAAACCCCTGGCAACGAGCAGGTAATTTAAAAGTAATTAGAAGCCTTACTGTAGAACTTATGTGTAATGGGCATTGCGGTGTGTGGCATAATGTATAACGGACATTGCGGTGTGTGGCATAATGTATCACAGACATTGCGGTGTGTGTCATAATGTGTCACAGGCATGACGGTGTGTGGTATACTATATCACGTGCATTGTGGTATAATGTCTCAGGGGCATTGTAGTGTGGCATAATGTATAACGGGCATTGCAGTGTGTGGCATAATGCATAACGGGCATTGAGGTATGTGGTATAATGTCTCAGGGGCATTGCAGTGTGGCATAATGTATAACGGGCATTGCGGTGTGTGGCATAGGGTATAACGGGCATTGCGGTATGTGGCATTATGTATACTGGACATTACTATATGGAGGAAAAATGACAGAGAATGTTTTGGCTTGGGGGAGAATAATTTCTAGTTACGCCACTGGTTTTACCCAGTTTTGTTCTATTACTGTTGTTCTAATTGTAAAGTGCAACGAAATATGCTGCGCTATATAAGAAACTGCTAATAAATAAATAAAGGGACATTATGTGTATAAGGGCATTAATAAAGGTTGGCATAATGTGTAAGTCGCATTGGGGTAAATTTACTAAGATGGGAGTTATGTAAGATGAGATGTTGCCCATAGCAACCAATCAGATTCTACTTCTCATTTATCTAGCACCTTCTAGAAGATAATACCTGCAATTTGATTGGGTGCTATGGGCAACATCCCATCTTAAATAGAACTCCCATCTTACTAAATGTACCCCACTATGTTTGTAAAGACATGAATAATGTGTGTCATATGTGTAAGGGGCATTACTGTCTGGTATTATGTGTAAGGGGCATTACTGTGTGGTATTATGTGTAAGGGGCATTACTGTGTGGTATTATGTGTAAGGGGCATTACTGTGTGGTATTATGTGTAAGGGGCATTACTGTGTGGTATTATGTGTAAGGGGCATTACTGTGGGGTATTATGTGTAAGGGGCATTACTGTGTGGTATTATGTGTAAGGGGCATTACTGTGTGGTATTATGTGTAAGGGGCATTACTGTGTGGTATTATGGGCCTAATTCTGACCTGATCGTGTTGTGCAAAATCACACAGCGGCCGATTATCGAATGACTGCGTACGGATCGTAATGCGCAGGCGTGAGGGCAAACTGCAAAAAAATCCTGCGTCTTTTTTGATCGCTAGGCGAACGCAGGCTGATTGTCAGAAAGCGGGCGTTTGTGGGTGGTAACTGGCAGTTTTCTGGGCGTGTCAGGAAAAACACAGGCATTCCCAAGCGTTGTCAGGGCAGGTGTGTGACGTCAGCTCTGGCCCCGATCAGCCTGATTCTATCGCACTGTAGGAGTAAGTCTTCGACTATGCACAGACTGTACAGACCGTAAAATTGACTTGATGGTGAGTGAGTTGTGAACGGATTTGCAGCTGACCGGCGTTTGCAAAGCTTTTCGCACGGCGTACACAGACTTGCACGGGGCGGGTATTCACTCTGTCTATCTTCACTATCTGATCGCAAACCTCTGCAAATTCACAAAGGTGCTATCAGGTCTGAATTAGGCCCACTAAATGCATTACTAATATGTGGCATTATGTGTATAAGGTGCTCTACTGTGTGGCGTAACGTATAGAAAGGGCACTAAGGTGAATAAAGAGCAATATGGTGTAATAATAATAATAATAATTTTATTTATATAGCACTTTCTCCAATAGGACTCAAGGCGCTTAACAGATACATAGCATAATATAGTACAGAAAATAATGAAGTACATTCTCATAAAATACAGAAGCATGAAGATACTAAAAGGGACATTATGGAAATGCTGAGTAACAGGAAAGTGTTGAGTCTACTTTTGAAGGATTCTATAGTTGGGGCCTCTCGCACTGTGCGGAGAAGTGAGTTCCAAGGAGTCAGGGCCGCATGACTAAAAGATCCACCCCCAGATGAATTATGGGAGATTCTAGGTACTGCTAAAAGGTGTAATGTGAATAAGGAGCAATTCAGTGTGATGTAATGTAAATAAGGGACACTTTTATAACTTTTATAAGGTAAAGTGGTACTACTGTGTGACGTAACGTGAATTGGGGACACTATCGCATGATAAAATGTGAATAAAGTTGCACTACTGTGTGGCATAATTTGAATTGGGGGCACTATGTATGGCCACACCCCTTGCCAGCAAAAACACTGCTCTGCAAAGCAGCTGGTGATCACTGAATACATGCTGTATGCACGCGCACGGCATGTATTCAGTGCTAAGAGGAGAGCAGGGGGCTGCCCAGCTCCTCAGGGAGCGCTGGGTATGCCCCCCAAAAAGCTGGAAAATAAGTCCGTTTGGTGAGGTCGCGCCCACTCGGGCAAGGCCACACCCCTCACAACCGAGGCCACGACTCCCTCAAAGCTAAAGTTGGGAGGTACGCTTTTGGGGTATGCACTGAATGTGCGCACAGTTCCTATTTAAAATATAGGGGGTAGTAGCACCAAAATGAGGACTGCTAGGGGTGAGGGGCGATAGTGCTGGGAAAGGGGTGCAGGGTCAGTGGCAGAACCACTGGCACTGCTAGGGGGCACCAGCTGAAATCTTACCTAGGGCAGGCTTTCCCACCCTCCCGCTGCTCACGTTTTTTCCTCGAGCCTCCCGCTGCCCCGGGAACCTTGCTAAGACTCCCGGTTTTTACTGGTCCCTCTGTGAAAATCTGGATTGCGCATGCGCGAGTTCAGAATTGCCAAGAGTGGGGGAGAGGGCGGGGCCTGCACGGGTGATGTCACTGCAGCCGTCCTCAGTGCGGGACAGGAGCTGCAGGTAGAGCCTGGATCCTGACACGGCTTAGAAAATTGAATTTCGTATGCACTGTGTGATGCCCGAAGGGGGTGCGGGGTTAGCAATGCAGAGAGGCGCTCTCCCTGCTCCAGCAACAGCTGTCTCAAAGCCCTTCAGTGCCAATCCCCCCTCAGAGACAGGAAACGTTTATTTTTACAGCAGCAGCCATCCCACAACCGAGGCCCCGCCCCTCATGCAGGCTCCACCCCCTTCACTGCCCACGATCCCCTTCCTCCCCTCAGGGATTGGAAAGATTTTTTCCTGACAGCAGCGGCACCATCCAAAATTCAAGGCCCCACCCCTCTCACAGGCTCCACCCCCTCCCACGGCCTACAGTGAGACCAGAATCTCCTCAAGACAGACTCCTGTGGTAAGACCCTTGCAAATGGTTCAGTTACACTACACCACCAGAGCTTTATTGAAGGGGGGGTAAGTATCCCGGGCCCCCCTTCCTAAAAGGGCCCCCCGCCACAGATCAGAGCTCTTACTGATCTGCGGTGCTGCGCTGCGCTTTCGGCTCCCCTTTGGTTGACCTGGCAACCGAACAGCCGCGGCCGCCTGACAGTACAGGACATCTGAGCGACCGCTGTCCAATAGCATCTGCCTGCCTCTTTATTAGGGGCCCCGCTGTATGAAGTGCCCTGCGCCCCCACCATAGCCTTAATCCGGCTCTGTACACCACTCGACCACTTATAGAATTGCTTATAAGAGATTCCATTGGATGTTGGATGTATACATGTTTAATATTTAGTGAATTACATGCTTTATGATGCACCTGCATAGAAATACGGGTGTTTGAGCATCACATCTACCTTTTTTTGATATGGAGGCTGAGAATATTTTATTCAAATAAAACCTCCTTTCCTGTGGGGGTGATGGAGCAGGGGAACAGCTACTGTATCTGTGCCAGTTATACCCCTTTCAGACCGCGGGTCGCACCTCCCTGACATGGAAGCTTCCAGGCGCCCACATGATCTCCAAACGCCGCCCTTCAACACACAGTGAAAGGGAAACGGGTGCCATCGACCCAGCTCCCGTTCACACCGCACAGCAAGCGGCGTGGAACATATTTTCAGCCCTGCTCGCTGCCCGAGTTGGAATACCGGGTCCCTCAACCTGGTATTTCAACCCTGGCACCTTTCAGACCGCACGTGAACACGGGTTAGGTGTGTTCATGCGCCAATAACCCGCGTTCATAGCTGACGGTCTGAAAGGGGTATTATTGAAGCTACGCAAAAAAGAGCCTGATTATTTTCTTAATGGGTCACACTCAGATTGTTATTACAATAAAGAAATCTCACGTGGTTTCAGGGTGCGAAATATATCCGTCATCGGACGCTAGACGCGATTACCCTCCCACCACCACCATCCAGCACAGAGCTCCTACAGGTAAGAGCGCTGTGTAGTCACCAATATGACGAGTCTAGTAAACATATTGTCAGTGTGCGGGCTCAGTATTCCTCCAGAAAAATTACATTATGTGTTGTCTTAAATCTACCCAGCTCCCCTGCAAGGGCAGCAACGCAGGGAGGCGCCTCGCCGAAGACACGCTATTCCCTCTCAGGATGCGTGCAGGATGCGGGCAGTCAGAATCTGCGTCGGAAACCCCGACACACAGGCAGAAGATCGGCAGTTAAATGCCGACAATGGAATCCTGACACCCACATCCTGAATGAACGTAAATGTGCGCACACTGGCCCTCATTCCGAGTTGATCGCTCGTTATTTTTCATCGCATCGCAGTGAAATTTCGCTTAGTGCGCATGCGCAATAGTCGCACTGCGACTGCGCCAAGTAACTTTGCTATGAAGATAGGATTTTTACTCACGGCTTTTTCTTCGCTCCGGCGATCGTAGTGTGATTGACAGGAAATGGGTGTTACTGGGCGGAAACACGGCGTTTTAGGGGCGTGTGGATGAAAACGCTACCGTTTCCGGAAAAAACGCAGGAGTGGCCGGAGAAACGGGGGAGTGTCTGAGCGAACGCTGGGTGTGTTTCTGACGTCAATCCAGGAACGACAAGCACTGAACTGATCGCACAGGCAGAGTAAGTGTGGAGCTACTCTAAAACTGCTAAGTAGTTTGTGATCGCAATAATGCGAATACATCGGTCGCAATTTTAGGATGCTAAGATACACTCCCAGTAGGCGTAGGCTTAGCGTGTGTAACTCTGCTAAATTCGCCTTGCGACCGATCAACTCGGAATGAGGGCCACTGTTAGTGTTAGTCCGCGGGGTGGGGATAGATTTAGGCACCCACGGGGAGGGTTAGGTTTATGCACCCCTGGGGAGGGTTAGCGATAGGCTGCGGGGGGGTTAGGTTTATGCACCACCAGGGAGGGTTAGCGTTAGACTGCGGTGGGAGGGAAGGCAGGGTTAACAGACATAAAGAGAGTCTTAGAGTGGTATTGGGGGAGGATAAGTATAGTTAATTAGCCCCTGTCGGGATTCTCCCCAGCAGGATGCCGTGGTCCGAATTCTGACCACCGACATCCCAACCGTCAGCAAAGCCTATAACACCCCCCCCCCCCCCCCACTCTGCTGCTATTCAATGCTGCTGCACCTGTCAATCTATATGATAGGCAGCAGAAAAGCAGCAGCATCGAGGCGCTTCAGCTAGTATCCGAGGCCCCACGGCTCCCCCTGGCATGGATAGGAAAAGATTCCTTTTTAAAAGCTTCTTTTAGTTCCCCCTTCTTCTATCTCTACACCTTTTTGTCCTCTTTAAGGGGGTCATTCCGAGTTGTTCGCTCGCAAGCTGCTTTTAGCAGCTTTGCACACGCTAAGCCGCCGCCTACTGGGAGTGAATCTTAGCTTATCAAAATTGCGAACGAAAGATTAGCAAAATAGCGAATAGACACCTCTTAGCAGTTTCTGAGTAGCTCCAGACTTACTCGGCATCTGCGATCAGTTCAGTCAGTTTCGTTCCTGGTTTGACGTCACAAACACACCCAGCGTTCGCCCAGACACTCCTCCGTTTCTCCAGCCACTCCCGCGTTTTTCCCAGAAACGGTAGCGTTTTTTCGCACACACCCATAAAACGGCCAGTTTCCGCCCAGAAACACCCACTTCCTGTCAATCACATTACGATCACCAGAACGAAGAAAAAACCTCGTAATGCCGTGAGTAAAATACCTAACTTAATAGCAAATTTACTTGGCGCAGTCGCACTGCGGGCATTGCGCATGCGCATTAGCGACTAATCGCTCCGTTGCGAGAAAAAAATACAGAGCGAACAACTCGGAATGACCCCCTAAGTTCTTTCCTTAACTGCTTCATCCCCTGTTACATCACACCGCCTCCCACTCTCCTTCCTCTGCTTCCTCCCCTGTTACATCACACCGCCTCCCACTCTCCTTCCTCTGCTTCCTCACCTGTTAGATCACACCGCCTCCCACTCTCCTTCCTCTGCTTCCTCCCCTGTTACATCACACCGCCTCCCACTCTCCTTCCTCTGCTTCCTCCCCTGTTACATCACACCGCCTCCCACTCTCCTTCCTCTGCTTCTCCTTCCTCTGCTTCCTCCACTGTTACATCACACCGCATCCCACTCTCCTTCCTCTGCTTCCTCCCCTGTTACATCACACCGCCTCCCACTCTCCTTCCTCTGCTTCCTCCCCTGTTACATCACACCGCCTCCCACTCTCCTTCCTCTGCTTCCTCCCCTGTTACATCACACCGCCTCCCACTCTCCTTCCTCTGCTTCCTCCCCTGTTACATCACACCGCCTCCCACTCTCCTTCCTCTGCTTCCTCCCCTGTTACATAACACCGCCTCCCACTCTCCTTCCTCTGCTTCCTCCCCTGTTACATCACACCGCCTCCCACTCTCCTTCCTCTGCTTCATCCCCTGTTACATCACACCGCCTCCCACTCTCCTTCCTCTGCTGCCTCCACTGTTACCTCACACCGCCTCCCACTCTCCTTCCTCTGCTTCCTCCCCTGTTACATCACACCGCCTCCCACTCTCCTTCCTCAGCTTCTACCCCTGTTACATCACACCGCCTCCCACTCTCCTTCCTCTGCTTCCTCCCCTGTTACATCACACCGCCTCCCACTCTCCTTCCTCTGCTTCATCCCCTGTTACATCACACCGCCTCCCACTCTCCTTCCTCTGCTTCCTCCACTGTTACATCACACCGCCTCCCACTCTCCTTCCTCTGCTTCATCCCCTGTTACATCACACCGCCTCCCACTCTCCGTCCTCTGCTTCATCCCCTGTTACATCACAGCGCCTCCCACTCTCCTTCCTCTGCTTCCTCCCCTGTTACATCACACCGCCTCCCACTCTCCTTCCTCTGCTTCCTCCCCTGTTACATCACACCGCCTCCCACTCTCCTTCCTCTGCTTCCTCCACTGTTACATCACACCGCCTCCCACTCTCCTTCCTCTGCTTCCTCCACTGTTACATTACACCACCTCCCACTCTCCTTCCTCTGCTTCCTCCACTGTTACATCACACCGCCTCCCACTCTCCTTCCTCTGCTTCATCCCCTGTTACATCACAACCGCCTCCCACTCTCCTTCCTCTGCTTCCTCCCCTGTTACATCACACCGCCTCCCACTCTCCTTCCTCTGCTTCATCCCCTGTTACATCTCACCGCCTCCCACTCTCCTTCCTCTGCTTCATCCCGTTACATCACACCGCCTCCCACTCTCCTTCCTCTGCTTCCTCCACTGTTACATCACACCGCCTCCCACTCTCCTTCCTCTGCTTCCTCCACTGTTACATCACACCACCTCCACTCTCCTTCCTCTGCTTCCTCCACTGTTACATCACACCACCTCCCACTCTCCTTCCTCTGCTTCCTCCACTGTTACATCACACCACCTCCCACTCTCCTTCCTCTGCTTCATCCCCTGTTACATCACACCGCCTCCCACTCTCCTTCCACTGGCTTCCTCCCCTGTTACATCACACCGCCTCCCACTCTCCTTCCTCTGCTTCCTCCACTGTTACATCACACCGCCTCCCACTCTCCTTCCTCTGCTTCCTCCACTGTTACATCACACCGCCTCCCACTCTCCTTCCTCTGCTTCCTCCCCTGTTACATCACACCGCCTCCCACTCTCCTTCCTCTGCTTCCTCCCCTGTTACATCACACCGCCTCCCACTCTCCTTCCTCTGCTTCCTCCACTGTTACATCACACCGCCTCCCACTCTCCTTCCTCTGCTTCCTCCCCTGTTACATCACACCGCCTCCCACTCTCCTTCCTCTGCTTCCTCCACTGTTACATCACACCGCCTCCCACTCTCCTTCCTCTGCTTCCTCCCCTGTTACATCACACCGCCTCCCACTCTCCTTCCTCTGCTTCCTCCACTGTTACATCACACCGCATCCCACTCTCCTTCCTCTGCTTCCTCCACTGTTACATCACACCGCCTCCCACTCTCCTTCCTCTGCTTCCTCCCCTGTTACATCACACCGCCTCCCACTCTCCTTCCTCTGCTTCCTCCCCTGTTACATCACACCGCCTCCCACTCTCCTTCCTCTGCTTCCTCCACTGTTACATCACACCGCATCCCACTCTCCTTCCTCTGCTTCCTCCACTGTTACATCACACCGCCTCCCACTCTCCTTCCTCTGCTTCCTCCCCTGTTACATCACACCGCCTCCCACTCTCCTTCCTCTGCTTCCTCCACTGTTACATCACACCCGCATCCCACTCTCCTTCCTCTGCTTCCTCCACTGTTACATCACACCGCATCCCACTCTCCTTCCTCTGCTTCCTCCACTGTTACATCACACCGCCTTCCACTCTCCTTCCTCTGCTTCCTCCACTGTTACATCACACCGCATCCCACTCTCCTTCCTCTGCTTCCTCCACTGTTACATCACACCGCCTCCCACTCTCCTTCCTCTGCTTCCTCCCCTGTTACATCACACCGCCTCCCACTCTCCTTCCTCTGCTTCCTCCCCTGTTACATCACACCGCCTCCCACTCTCCTTCCTCTGCTTCCTCCACTGTTACATCACACCGCATCCCACTCTCCTTCCTCTGCTTCCTCCACTGTTACATCACACCGCCTCCCACTCTCCTTCCTCTGCTGCCTCCACTGTTACATCACAGCGCCTCCCACTCTCCTTCCTCTGCTTCCACCACTGTTACATCACACCGCCTCCCACTCCTCCTTCCTCTGCTGCCTCCACTGTTACATCACACCGCCTCCCACTCTCCTTCCTCTGCTTCCTCCCCTGTTACATCACACCGCCTCCCACTCTCCTTCCTCTGCTTCCTCCCCTGTTACATCACACCGCCTCCCACTCTCCTTCCTCTGCTTCCTCCCCTGTTACATCACACCGCCTCCCACTCTCCTTCCTCTGCTTCCTCCCCTGTTACATCACACCGCCTCCCACTCTCCTTCCTCTGCTTCCTCCCCTTTTACATCACACCGCCTCCCACTCTCCTTCCTCTGCTGCCTCCACTGTTACCTCACACCGCCTCCCACTCTCCTTCCTCTGCTTCCTCCCCTGTTACATCACACCGCCTTCCACTCTCCTTCCTCTGCTTCCTCCCCTGTTACATCACACCACCTCCCACTCTCCTTCCTCTGCTTCCTCCACTGTTACATCACACCGCCTCCCACTCTCCTTCCTCTGCTTCCTCCCCTGTTACATCACACCGCCTCCCACTCTCCTTCCTCAGCTTCTACCCCTGTTACATCACACCGCCTCCCACTCTCCTTCCTCTGCTTCCTCCCCTGTTACATCACACCGCCTCCCACTCTCCTTCCTCTGCTTCATCCCCTGTTACATCACACCGCCTCCCACTCTCCTTCCTCTGCTTCATCCCCTGTTACATCACACCACCTCCCACTCTCCTTCCTCTGCTTCCTCCACTGTTACATCACACCGCCTCCCACTCTCCTTCCTCTGCTTCCTCCCCTGTTACATCACACCGCCTCCCACTCTCCTTCCTCTGCTTCCTCCCCTGTTACATCACACCGCCTCCCACTCTCCTTCCTCTGCTTCATCCCCTGTTACATCACACCGCCTCCCACTCTCCTTCCTCTGCTTCATCCCCTGTTACATCACACCGCCTCCCACTCTCCTTCCTCTGCTTCCTCCACTGTTACATCACACCGCCTCCCACTCTCCTTCCTCTGCTTCCTCCCCCGTTACATCACACCGCCTCCCACTCTCCTTCCTCTGCTTCCTCCACTGTTACATCACACCGCCTCCCACTCTCCTTCCTCTGCTTCATCCCCTGTTACATCACAGCGCCTCCCACTCTCCTTCCTCTGCTTCCTCCCCTGTTACATCACACCCGCCTCCCACTCTCCTTCCTCTGCTTCCTCCACTGTTACATCACACCGCCTCCCACTCTCCTTCCTCTGCTTCCTCCCCTGTTACATCACACCGCCTCCCACTCTCCTTCCTCTGCTTCCTCCACTGTTACATCACACCGCCTCCCACTCTCCTTCCTCTGCTTCCTCCCCTGTTACATCACACCGCCTCCCACTCTCCTTCCTCTGCTTCATCCCCTGTTACATCACACCGCCTCCCACTCTCCTTCCTCTGCTTCCTCCCCTGTTACATCACACCGCCTCCCACTCTCCTTCCTCTGCTTCCTCCACTGTTACATCACACCACCTCCCACTCTCCTTCCTCTGCTTCCTCCACTGTTACATCACACCCGCCTCCCACTCTCCTTCCTCTGCTTCCTCCCCTGTTACATCACACCGCCTCCCACTCTCCTTCCTCTGCTTCCTCCCCTGTTACATCACACCGCCTCCCACTCTCCTTCCTCTGCTTCATCCCCTGTTACATCACACCGCCTCCCACTCTCCTTCCTCTGCTTCATCCCCTGTTACATCACACCGCCTCCCACTCTCCTTCCTCTGCTTCCTCCACTGTTACATCACACCGCCTCCCACTCTCCTTCCTCTGCTTCCTCCACTGTTACATCACACCGCCTCCCACTCTCCTTCCTCTGCTTCCTCCCCTGTTACATCACACCGCCTCCCACTCTCCTTCCTCTGCTTCCTCCCCTGTTACATCACACCGCCTCCCACTCTCCTTCCTCTGCTTCATCCCCTGTTACATCACACCCGCCCCCCACTCTCCTTCCTCTGCTTCCTCCCCTGTTACATCACACCGCCTCCCCACTGTCCTTCCTCTGCTTCCTCCACTGTTACATCACACCGCCTCCCACTCTCCTTCCTCTGCTTCCTCCACTGTTACATCACACCGCCTCCCACTCTCCTTCCTCTGCTTCCTCCCCTGTTACATCACACCGCCTCCCACTCTCCTTCCTCTGCTTCCTCCCCTGTTACATCACACCGCCTCCCACTCTCCTTCCTCTGCTTCCCTTCACGCCTCACTCTCCTCTCTGCTTCCTCCACTGTTACATCACACCGCCTCCCACTCTCCTTCCTCTGCTTCCTCCCCTGTTACATCACACCGCCTCCCACTCTCCTTCCTCTGCTTCCTCCACTGTTACATCACACCGCCTCCCACTCTCCTTCCTCTGCTTCCTCCACTGTTACATCACACCGCCTCCCACTCTCCTTCCTCTGCTTCCTCCCCTGTTACATCACACCGCCTCCCACTCTCCTTCCTCTGCTTCCTCCCCTGTTACATCACACCCGCCTCCCACTCTCCTTCCTCTGCTTCCTCCCCTGTTACATCACACCGCCTCCCACTCTCCTTCCTCTGCTTCCTCCCCTGTTACATCACACCGCCTCCCACTCTCCTTCCTCTGCTTCCTCCCCTGTTACATCACACCGCCTCCCACTCTCCTTCCTCTGCTGCCTCCACTGTTACCCTCACACCGCCTCCCACTCTCCTTCCTCTGCTTCCTCCCCTGTTACATCACACCGCCTTCCCACTCTCCTTCCTCTGCTTCCTCCCCTGTTACATCACACCCGCCTCCCCACTCTCCTTCCTCTGCTTCCTCCCCTGTTACATCACACCGCTTCCCACTCTCCTTCCCCTGCTTCATCCCCTGTTACATCACACCGCCTCCCACTCTCATTCCTCTGCTTCCTCCACTGTTACATCACACCGCCTCCCACTCTCCTTCCTCTGCTTCATCCCCTGTTACATCACACCGCCTCCCACTCTCCTTCCTCTGCTTCATCCCCTGTTACATCACACCGCCTCCCACTCTCCTTCCTCTGCTTCCTCCACTGTTACATCACACCGCCTCCCACTCTCCTTCCTCTGCTTCCTCCACTGTTACATCACACCGCCTCCCACTCTCCTTCCTCTGCTTAATCCCCTGTTACATCACACCACCTCCCACTCTCCTTCCTCTGCTTCCTCCACTGTTACATCACACCGCCTCCCACTCTCCTTCCTCTGCTTCATCCCCTGTTACATCACACTGCCTCCCACTCTCCTTCCTCTGCTTCCTCCACTGTTACATCACACCGCCTCCCACTCTCCTTCCTCTGCTTCATCCCCTGTTACATCACACCGCCTCCCACTCTCCTTCCTCTGCTTCATCCCCTGTTACATCACACCGCCTCCCACTCTCCTTCCTCTGCTTCCTCCACTGTTACATCACACCGCCTCCCACTCTCCTTCCTCTGCTTCCTCCACTGTTACATCACACCGCCTCCCACTCTCCTTCCTCTGCTTCCTCCCCTGTTACATCACACCGCCTCCCACTCTCCTTCCTCTGCTTCCTCCACTGTTCATCACACCGCCTCCCACTCTCCTTCCTCTGCTTCCTCCCCTGTTACATCACACCGCCTCCCACTCTCCTTCCTCTGCTTCCTCCCCTGTTACATCACACCGCCTCCCACTCTCCTTCCTCTGCTTCCTCCACTGTTACATCACACCGCCTCCTACTCTCCTTCCTCTACTTCCTCCACTGTTACATCACACCGCCTCCCACTCTCCTTCCTCTGCTTCCTCCCCTGTTACATCACACCGCCTCCCACTCTCCTTCCTCTGCTCACCGCCTCCCACTCTCCTTCCTCTGCTTCATCCCTGTTACATCACACCGCCTCCCACTCTCCTTCCTCTGCTTCATCCCCTGTTCCATCACACCGCCTCCCACTCTCCTTCCTCTGCTTCCTCCCCTGTTACATCACACCGCCTCCCACTCTCCTTCCTCTGCTCACACGCCTCCCACTCTCCTTCCTCTGCTTCATCCCCTGTTACATCACACCGCCTCCCACTCTCCTTCCTCTGCTTCCTCCACTGTTACATCACACCGCCTCCCACTCTCCTTCCTCTGCTTCCTCCACTGTTACATCACACCACCTCCCACTCTCCTTTCTCTGCTTCCTCCACTGTTACATCACACCGCCTCCCACTCTCCTTCCTCTGCTTAATCCCCTGTTACATCACACCGCCTCCCACTCTCCTTCCTCTGCTTCCTCCCCTGTTACATCACACCGCCTCCCACTCTCCTTCCTCTGCTTCATCCCCTGTTACATCACACTGCCTCCCACTCTCCTTCCTCTGCTTCCTCCACTGTTACATCACACCGCCTCCCACTCTCCTTCCTCTGCTTCCTCCACTGTTACATCACACCGCCTCCCACTCTCCTTCCTCTGCTTCCTCCCCTGTTACATCACACCGCCTCCCACTCTCTCTCCTCTGCTTCCTCCCCTGTTCCATCACACCGCCTCCCACTCTCCTTCCTCTGCTTCATCCCCTGTTACATCACACCGCCTCCCACTCTCCTTCCTCTGCTTCCTCCACTGTTACATCACACCGCCTCCCACTCTCCTTCCTCTGCTTCATCCCGTTACATCACACCGCCTCCCACTCTACTTCCTCTGCTTCATCCCCTGTTACATCACACCGCCTCCCCACTCTCCTTCCTCTGCTTCATCCCCTGTTACATCACACCGCCTCCCACTCTCCTTCCTCTGCTTCCTCCACTGTTACATCACACCGCCTCCCACTCTCCTTCCTCTGCTTCATCCCTGTTACATCACACCGCCTCCCACTCTCCTTCCTCTGCTTCATCCCCTGTTACATCACACCGCCTCCCACTCTCCTTCCTCTGCTTCCTCCCCTGTTACATCACACCGCCTCCCACTCTCCTTCCTCTGCTTCATCCCCTGTTACATCACACCGCCTCCCACTCTCCTTCCTCTGCTTCATCCCCTGTTACATCACACCGCCTCCCCACTCTCCTTCCTCTGCTTCCTCCACTGTTACATCACACCGCCTCCCACTCTCCTTCCTCTGCTTCCTCCACTGTTACATCACACCGCCTCCCACTCTCCTTCCCTCTGCTTCCTCCCCCGTTACATCACACCGCCTCCCACTCTCCTTCCTCTGCTTCCTCCACTGTTACATCACACCGCCTCCCACTCTCCTTCCTCTGCTTCATCCCCTGTTACATCACAGCGCCTCCCACTCTCCTTCCTCTGCTTCCTCCCCTGTTACATCACACCCGCCTCCCACTCTCCTTCCTCTGCTTCCTCCACTGTTACATCACACCGCCTCCCACTCTCCTTCCTCTGCTTCCTCCCTGTTACATCACACCGCCTCCCACTC